>NC_134950.1:171050053-171160289 GCF_965638725.1 Aptenodytes patagonicus | reverse complement strand
CGGGGTTTTATGGAGTTGGGGGGAGGACACACCCCCCCCCCCCCACCATGGTGGCCAGCTTGGACACCCCCCTCCCCCCCCCAAGTCCCCTTAGCTCTGCCCCTCCCTGGGTTTGGGGCACTCACGCGGTGACGAAGTCGAGCACGGCAGCGGTGGTGGCCCGGGCGATGGCTTGGATGGCCGGGACGTCGCGGCAGCCGTAGGTGTCCCCGCAGTGAGCGTAGACCCCCACCAGCGTCACCTCCTCCGGTGCCCCCTGGGCGATGGCCCGCGCCAGGGACATGGCATCGGGGTCCGTGGGCCGCACGCCGGCTGCCGGCCAGGAGGAGGGTCCAAGCGTGGCCCGGGGGGGGGTGGGGGGGGACTTAGGGGGGGGCTTTGATGCCCCATGTTGGGTGAGGTGGTGGGGATGGGGGCTTGGGGTTGGGGGGGTGGAAGGGATGGGACGTGGGGCATCACACCCCCCCTGGAGCATCCTGGGGGTGGGTGGGTGAAGATGGGGGGTGGGGGGGGCTTAAATGTCCCATCGTGGGGGGCTCTGGGCCACCTCTGCCCCATGGCACATCCTTGAATAATGACTTTTTGGGGGGGGGTGTGTGTCTTAGATGCCCCATCCTGGTTGAGCTGGTGGGGCTGGGGGGGGACATGGGGCATTCCATCCCCCTCCCATGGAGCATCCCTGTGGTGGGCGGGTGAAGACGGGGTTTGAGAGGGGTGGGGGGGCTTAAATACCCCATCATGGGGGGCTGGGGGCTTATGGGGCATCTCTCCCCGTGGAGCATCCTTGAAGAATGACTTTTTTTTGGGGGGGGGGGAGCTTAAAGCCCCATCCTGGCTGAGAAGGTGGTTCTGGGGGGGCTTGAGGTTGGTGGGGCAGGGAGCATCCTTCCCCAGCGGAGCATCCTTGAATAATGACTTTTTTTTGGGGGGGACGGGACGAACAGACAACGACTTAAATGCCCCGTCCTGGCTGAGGTGGTGGGGCTGGGGGGGACACGGAGCATCCCATCCCACCCCACTGGGCATCCTGGGGGCGGGTGGACAAAAACACCCTCGGGGAGGGGGGAGACGCGTGATGCCCCATCTCTGCGTGTGTCGTCGTCGTCCCCCCCTTTACCCTGCAGCACCCCGGGCGCCGGTGGGATTTAGGGGGGGCTACTTTCAGGGATGGGAAGGGGGGGGGGGGGTGTCACCTACCCCTGCCGTTCCCGCAGTCGAGCTTGAGCCAGACGAGCCAGCGCTTGCCGGCGGGCAGCGGGCGCTGGCGCAGGAGGCCCAAGGCCTGGGGGCTGTCGAGGAGGAGCTGGAAGGCTCGGAGGCGCTGGGCCAGGGCGGCACACTCCTCCAGCCGCCCCCCCGGCAGCGGGTAGGCGTAGAGGATGTCGTCGAAGCCCCCCGCCGCGAAGAACCGAGCTTCGGCCAAGGTGGAGACCACGATGCCCCGGCGGGTGCCACCCGTCGCCAGCTCGGCACCTTCTCTGGGGGTGGTGGTGGTGGTGGTGGTGGGATGCTAAGGGGGTGCTGGGGGGGGGGGGGGGGGAAGGCTGGGAGGATGCTGGAGGGGAAGGTGGGGGATGAGGGGTGCTAGGGGGATGCTGGGGGGGAAGGTGGGGGGTGCTGGGAGGATGCTGAGGGGTCGCTGGGGGGATAGCGGGGGGGGATGATGGGGAGGAAGGTGGGGGGAGGATGGGGGGGTGCTGGGGAGGAGGATGGGGGGGAGGATGGGGGGTGCTGGAGGGATGATGGGGGAGATGCTGGTGGGGAAGGTGTGGGGTGCTGGGGGGGATGCTGGGGGGGGATTTTTGGTGGGGGGAGGATGGGGAGATGCTAGGGGGACGCTGGGGGGTGCTGGGGAGGAGAGGGGGGGGATGCTGGGGGGGGACAGGCTGGGGGGACGTTAGGGAAGGATGCTGGGGGGGGGACACACACACTCACAGCGTCTTGTGGGTTTTGACGTGGGGGCGCAGGCGGAGGCCGAGGGCCCGGCAACGCTCCCGCATGCGCTCGGCATTGCGCCGCACCGTCGCCTGGTCCAGGGTCAGCGCCGGGGTGGGCAGCTGCTCCAGGGGGCTCCCAGCCACGTGCTGGTGCTGCGGGGGGGGGGGGGGGGGGGGGGGGGAACTTGCCCTGCACCCAAACCTGCACCCACCATGCACCCGCCCCCCAAAAAACCCCCTGTACCCGCCTTGCACCCACCCTAGACTCATCCTACATCCGCGCCTGCACCCGCCTTGCGCCCACCCCTGCACCCACCCCACCCCTGTGGGCACAGAGGTGGCTGCTGTGGGTCCCTGCCCCCCGGGTGGGGATTGGGGGCTGGGGGCCGGTGGGCTGAGCCCCCCCCACGCCCCGCCCCGGGACCTGGCACGGAGGGGTGGTTTGGGTGGGGGCGGTGCTGGGGCAGCCCGGGGGCGTCCCCCCTGCTGGGCACAAAGCCGGGGTTCCCTCGGTCTCAGCCGGATGCTGGGACTGGGACACCTGTCCCACCACGGGGAGTGGGACACCTGGGGGTCACCTGGGTCACCTGGGACAGGGACACTGGGAACAGGGACTAGTGGGACTGGGACACCTGGGACAGGGACACCTGGGACTGGGGCACTTGGGCCTGGGACACCTGGGACTGGGACACCTGGGACAGGGACACCTGGGACTGGGACACTTGGGTCACCTGGCATAGGGACACCTGGGACTGGGAAACCTAGGAGAGGGACATATGGGACTGGGATATATGGGACAGGGACACCTAGGACAGGGACACCTGGGACTGAGACACTGGGAACAGGGACTAGTGGGACCGGGACACCTGGAACAGGGACAGCTGGGACTGGGACACCTGGGATAGGGACACCTGGGACAGGGACACTTGGGCCTGGGACACCTGGGACAGGGACATTAGGAACAGGGACTAGTGGGACTGGGACAACTAGGACAGGGACACCTGGGACAGGGACACCTGGGACTGGGACACCTGGGTCACCTGGGATAGGGACACCTGGGATAGGGACACCTGGGAGAGGGACATATGGGACTGGGATATATGGGACAGGGACACCTGGGACAGGGACACCTGAGCCCCCATGGGAATGGGGCACGTGGGACTGGCACACCTGGGATAGGGACATATGGGACCTGGGACACCTGGGTCACCTGGGACAGGGATACTGGAAACAGAGACGTATGGGACTGGGACACCGGGGTCACCTGGGGCAGGGATATTGGGAACAGGGACACCCGGGAGTGAAAGATATAGGACGGGGACCCTTGGGACTGGGACCTATGGGAATGGGAAACCTGGGACTGGGACACCTGGGTCACCTGGGACAGGGACACTGGGAACAGGGACACCTGGGACAGGGACCCTTGGGACAGGGACACGGGAAATGGCCACCTGGGACTGGGCCACCTGGGCCACCTGGGCCCAGGACACGGGGACAGGGACACCTGTCCAGGCCCAGATGGGACGGGGACACCTGGGCCCTCCGGTGGGGTGACCTCAGTCTCCCCACAAACACCCGGGGCACCCACCACGAGGCTGTCCGGGGTGAAGGTCCCGGTGGCACCCTGAGCACCCATCCCTCCCCCTGCCCACCTGTCCATCCGTCCGTCCATCCCTCCGTCCGGCACCGCAGCTGCTCCCGGCTCGGCTCCGGTGGCTCTGGTAGCCCCGCTGGTGCCCGCTCCACGTGACGCCGTGGGCACCCGCAGCCAGCCTTGGCCGGGGACAGAGGTTGCTGCCGGCCATGGGGCCCCCCCGGGGGTGGCAGGGGCAGGAGAGGACACGGGCGCCGCGTCCGAGGACGCTCACCCTCCCCGAGACAGCACAGGGACAGCCTGCCAGCTCCCTGGGGACAGTGGCCGGCTACGGAGCCCCGTGCCTGTGGGAGGACGAGGAAGGACAGCTGAGACCTTGCATGCTCGTGCTACATGTGCACGGGGCTGCTGAGACCTCCCATGCTCGTGACACGTGGGTGCGCGGCTGCTGAGACCTGGCACGTTCATGACACGTGGGCACAGGCTTGCTGAGGGCTGAGGCTGCACGTGCTCGAGACACGCACGCACACGGCTGCCGAGAACCCAGCTGCCCCGTGCTCGCGACACGGGGGTGCACGGCAGCTGAGATCCCCCACACTCGTGACACACAAGTATGCGGCTGCTGAGACCCTCTGCGCTTGTGACACGTGGGTACCTGGCTGCTGAGACACCCCCCCCCCCTCGTGACATGTGGGTACATGGTTGCCGAGCCACAACCATGTTCATGGCACATGGATACACGGCTGCTGAGACCCCCCCCACGCTCGTGACACGCAGGTACACGGCTGCTGAGACCCCCCCACGCTCATGACATGTGTGTGCATGGCTCTTGAGACCCTCCCCCCCCCCAGTCTCGTGACACATGGCTACAGGGCTGCTGAGACCCCCCCACACTCGTGACACGTGGGTGCACGGCTGCTGAGACACTCCCCCCCCGACTTGTGATACACGGGTGTACAGTTGCTGAGACCCACCCCCCCCCACTCGTGACACGTGGGTTCATGGCTGCTGAGACCCCCCCACGCTCGTGACACGTGGGTTCATGGCTGCCGAGACCCCCTCCACGCTCGTGACACGTGGGTACACGGCTGCTGAGCCCCCCCCCCCACTTGTGACACGTGTGTCCCCGTGTCCCAGACTGGCCGGGTCCCACGGCGGTGGGGCCCCGCTGGCCCCCTGCCCGGAGCACAGCCTGTGCTGGGATGGCTCCGTGCTGCAGGGCGGGCGGAAAGGGCCCCCAAAACACCGCTGGGAGGGGACACCGGGGGGGGGGGACACGACACACACAGACCAGAGGGGGGACACACCGGAGGGGGGGGTGTCACCCCCCCGTCCAGCGTGGGGCAGATGAGGGCCTTGCACACATTTATTTCCCAGAGATATATTATTATTATTTTTCCTTTTTCTCTGTAAAAGATCTAAAAATGGATAGAAAAAAAAAGGGGGAGGGGGGGGGACACCAGCCGGCTCCTGGCCAGCGGGCACGGCGGGGGGACACACGTGGCACCCCCCTTCCCAGCGAGGGGTCCCCGCTGCCTCCTCCTCGCCCCTGTCCCTCCACGGGAAGGGGGGATGTGTCCCCCTAAAACTGGGGGGGACACACAACGATTCTGCGCCCCCCCACCCCACCAGGGGCTGGATAAGGCCACGGGCGATGGGCTGAGCAGGCAGCCTGCCGGCAGCACGGGGCTCTCCGACCCCCCCGGCTTTGCGGGGTGCAGGGGTCCCCCCCACCTCTCTCCATGCCAGGAGGGGTGCGGGGCACCCTGCCTGGGTGGTGGGTGCCAACCTAGGACTTGCCCTCGGCAGGGTTGTACTCCGTCTCGCCAGACGAGACCTGGGAGATGCGCCGCGTGGAGCGCCACAGCCGCCAGTGGAACTGTCCCGGCCGCACCTGGGTGAGGGGGGATGAGCACCCACCCGATGTCCCTGTCCCCTTCCCCTTCCACATCCCCTTCTGAATTCCACCCCCCAAACCCTTTATCCACCTCCATCCCCATCCCCTTCTCCACCCCCATCGCCTCCCAAATGTCCATCTGCTTCTCCATCCCCGTCCTTATCAACTTCTCCATCCCCATCCCCTTCTCCATCCCCATCCTCTTCCAAACATCCATCACCTCCAGCTCCTTCCCCATCACACAACCCCTTCCGAACCCCATCCTTTGCTCCACCCACACTCATCCCCTTCCCCTTCCAAATCCCTATTCCCACCCCTTCTCCCATCACCGTCCCCTTCCCCATCCGCACCCCCACTCCTTTCCCAACCCCTTCCTCATCGCCATCCACCCACCATCCCCTTCCCCCTCTCCACCTCCACCCCCTTCCCATATCCCCTTCCCCGTATCTCCCCCACCCCACCTCTGTCCCCCTCTGCTCTGGAGAACAAGGAGGACAAGCAGAGGTCCCCAGCCCAGCCAGCACCCAGTGGATGCCGAGGCATGACCCCCCCAGCACCACCACCACCACCACCTGGGGTGGGGGTCCACGCTCACCTCAGGGGGCTGCCCAGCCCCCACCACGATGAGCTTGCCATCCTCCAACCCCACCAAGATGTGGCTCTTCTCCTTGGTGACGGACACGCTGTGGACGGGCACCGGCATGGGCACGGGGGGCACGGCCGCCCTGAGGCTGTGAGAAGACGAGTGGTGGGATGGGACCCCTCGAGCCCCCCCGGCACCCCAAGGGGGTGGTTGGGGTGGGACAAGGTGGGTGGTAGCCCTCACCTCTGGAGGTCACGGATCTCCAGCCTGCACTGCATGGTCCCCAGCACCACGAACTCCTCCGTCAGGCACATGGCCGTCACCTCCTCGTCCAGTGGGACGGAGGAGAGGTGCTTCCCGTTCACCGAGTAGAGGTGCAGCGCAAACCTGTCCTGAAAGACAGAGCGAAGAGGGGGGAACACAGACGCTGACGGTGGTGAGGGGGAGGACGCAGGGACACCTGGCCATACCTTCAAGCAGGCTCGTTGACCCACGGCGGTCTGGGCGACCACCTGCCCCTCCGGCCCCACGGCCAGGTGGGAGAGGACGGCAGGCGGTGAGCTCTCGCTGGGCGGCCGCAGGGACCGGATGAAGAGACCCCGGCGGACGGTGTGGATGATGATGGTGCCATCCTACGGGAGGAAGGGGACGTGGGGCAGTGACGGTGGCGCTGCCCACCCTGCCACCCACCACACCACCCCAGCTCACCTTGGAGCCCGACACCGCCATGTCCAGCTCGGTGCTGATGGCCACGCACGTCACCTCAGCGTCGTGGCCGTACAGGACCTGGACGGGTTTGGGGGCCAAGCCGCTGGAAAACCCACCCTGGCGTTGGGGACACGGGGACCTCAGTGACCTGGTGGCAGCGCCCACTGCAAGCCACCCCATCCGGAGCGCGGGGATAAGGGTGAACTTATCCCTACCTGCTGTAGGACCTGCCACACCATGCAGGTGGTGTCCCGGGACCCAGAAATGAGGTAGATGCCGCAGAGGTCAAGCGCCAGGCAGGTGACAACATCTGTGACACCCAGAGGGACACCATGAGCTGCCGGTCCTGTCCCACCGCGCTTGGTACCCCAACCCCGTGGGATGGCACCAAGACGTGTTTTGGGGTGTGGAGATGCTGCTGACCCTAACCCCAGCCCGGCTCCGCGATGGAGCCTGGACTGTCCCCAGAAGATGGGGGACGCTGGGAGATGTCCCCTGCCCGCTCCCATGTCCTCTGCCTCCCCCCTACAAACCCATTGGGGCATCATCGGACCTTCATCATCGGAGGAGGACTTACCTATGTGCCGGGTGATGTGCCCAACGACCTTCCCTTTAGCCAGCGAGGTGACGCGGAGACTGTTGTCCCAATGTCCCCCACTGAAGAGCAGCTTCCCGTCGGGGGACACGGCCAGCGTGCGGGAGCACAGGTCCGCGCCAGGGGCAAAGGGGCCCTGCAGGAAGCGCTGGGTCCTGGTGGGGAGGGACATGGGATGGTGGCAGAGCCATGGGTGGGATGGTGGCACCTTTGGGGACTGTTTAGATTGGACGTGAGGAGAAATGTCTTTACTGAAAGAGTGGTTAAACATTGGACCAGGCTGCCCAGGGAAGGGGTGGAGTCCCCATCCCTGGAGGTATTTAAAAGACGTGTAGATGTGGCGCTGAGGGACATGGTTTAGTGGGCACGGTGGTGTTGGGTTGACAGTTGGACTCGATGATCTTAGAGGTCTCTTCCAACCTCAATGATTCTATGGTTCTATGTCCCCTGGGACCATGCGTTAACTCACTTTGTGTTGGAGACGGTGGCGTCTTTGGTGAAGCTGAAGTAGTTGGAGATGTTCTTGTCATAGGGCAACCAGTTGTGGGTCCCCAACAAGCCGTTGGCACTCACGGTGACCTGGGCAGAGGTGGAGATGGAGGTGACGCAGCTCCCACCCACTGGGGCTCTCCTGGGGTTCGGTCTCGGTCCCCCCCAGGTCAGCAGCACGCACCCGTGCCTCAGTTTTCCCACACTCACCAGGACGTCGGGTGATCCCTGAGTGATGAAGGAGTGCGCCTGGTTCTTGGGGACCACGGCTTGCACCAGGGCCACCCCATCGCTGATGCCCTGCGGGGAGACAGCAAATGGTGGGCACCCTCCTGGCCACCCCCCCCCACCCCCACCCCAGTCCTGGCCAGGGAAGCCCCAGGGTTGTCCTCACCCCCACGACGAAGGACTTGAGCTGATCCAGGTTCTCGAAGACGTTGGGCGAGCGGGTGTCGAGGCGGGCCAGCCTCCGGGCAGCGCTCTCTGCCGACAGCCGGGCAGGATGGGGCTCCTGGGGGGGGGGTGTGTGTGTGTGTGAGGGAACCCATGAGAAGGGGGGTGACCCCCTGAAAGGGGCTATTTTTTGGGGGGGGGGGGGGGGTATGAGCTACCTTGAGCAGCTGGCAGGGCGTCTGCCCAAAGTTGCTGATGATGCCCTCCAGAGCCTTCCTCTGCGTCTCGTCAGCGATGGCGTCCAGGTCCACGGCCCCTGGGGATAGGGTTGGTCATGGGGGGCCACCTGGCAGGTGGTGCCCCCCGACCTCCCTGCCCCATGGCTCACCCTCGTAGGTGCAGTAGTAGAAGACGTTGAGGGCCTCCACGGCAGCCGGGCCTCGTTGCTTGTACCCAAAAATGAGGTCGATCCACTCGTGGAGGTGGGCTGAGACGTACTCCGACTCCTGTCCAAGGATGGGGCATCAGGGAGGGCCAGAAATGCCTGCCACACCCCGTAACGACCCTCCCCCCCCCCAGGGGTGGGAGCGGAGGAGGGATTGGGATGGGCTCCATCATCTCACCAAGGCTTTGCGGTGCTGGTAGATGAAGTCCTCGCGGGAGCGCGCCCACCGGGGCAGCACCACGTCGCCCACCTTCTCGTTGGAGAGCTGCAGGCAGCCCAGGTCGAAGCCTGCAGGCAGGGCGGGCAGGGGGTGAGGGACACCAACCCCCACCGTGCTCCCATGGGTGCTGTCTCCATGGTGGGGATGATGGGTGCCCCTTACCATTCTGGTTCTCCAGGAACTCGGGGAAGTAGAAGAACTCGGGGATGAGCTCCTTGACGTCCACGGGGTTCTCCATGCGGGCTTGCCACGCTGCCGGCACCGAATGGAACTGCCGGTCTGAGCAGTCAAACCTGGTGGCACAGGACACCCGGTTGGAGCCCGCTTGTTGTCCCCCCCCATGTCCCCTCCCCAGGGTCCCCGCACTGGGCGCCCACCTGCCGCTCTGCAGCTGGATGTGGAGGGTGGTGAAGGGCTCGGTGCGGATCAGGTAGTGCATGACGCCCGCCGCGTTGGAGTAGTGCGTGCCGTAGTGGAACTTGTCCACGGTGCCCGTGGGGTCCTCGAAGCTCTCGTACCTGGGGGGTGAGGTGGGGGGGTCCAGCGGGAGCCGGCCAGGCGGTCCCCATGTCCCCCGTACCTCCTTTTTTGGGGACACTCACTTTTCCTTCACGTCCCGTGCGTGCCGCTCGTTGGCCACCCCGATGGGCTTGGACAGGTCCCGAAACACGGATGGGTCGGTGAGGTCAAGGGTCTCCGAGACATAATCCCGCAGGATCCAGGGGAACTGGGTGGGGTCGGGAGGTGGGTGAGACTGGGGGGGTCCGGGCTTGCTGGGGGGACGGGGACGCACACGGGGGGCTCACCACGGGGTACTGGGAGAGGTCGTTGTAGGTGCGCCCTGCGATCGTGTTCAGCTGCATGAGGTACTCAAAGTTGGAGATCTCCCGCAGGACCCATTTCTGGAGTGAAGGGAGGGCGGTTGAGATGGGCTGGGGGGGGCAGGAGAGGGGGCAGACACCCCCACCCCATGGCTGTCCCTGTCTCACAGCCATCCCTGGTCCCATGGCCATCCCTGGTCCCCTGGCTGTCTCTGGTGCCATGGCCATCCCTGGTCCCATGGCCATCCCCGGTCCCATGGCCATCCCCATCCCATGGCCGTCCCTGGTCCCATGACCAACCTCATCCCACAGCCATCCCTGGTCCTGTGGCCATCCCCACCCCATGGCCGTCCCTGGTCCCACGGCCATCCCTGGTCCCATGGCCGTCCCTGGTCCCACGGCCGTCCCTGGTCCCACAACCGTCCCAGGTCCCATGGCCATCCCCATCCCATGGCCGTCCCTGGTCCCATGACCAACCTCATCCCACAGCCATCCCTGGTCCTGTGGCCATCCCCACCCCATGGCCGTCCCTGGTCCCACGGCCATCCCTGGTCCCATGGCCGTCCCTGGTCCCACGGCCATCCCTGGTCCCATGGCCGTCCCTGGTCCCACGGCCATCCCTGGTCCCACAACCGTCCCAGGTCCCATGGCCATCCCCATCCCACAGCCATCCCTGGTCCCATGGTCATCTCCAACCCACGTCCATCCCTGGTCCCATGGGCATCCCCATCCCATGCTGGCACCCTTCTCTTTACCATCTGGGAAGGAGAGATATGGGGCAGGGGTGGGCAAGGTGGGGCCGGTACCTGGGTGAGCCCTGAGGCTTTCAGCAGCTCCTGGGGCGACCGGCTGCCGAAGTATATCTGGTTGGGGGGACGCAGGCCGAGGATGCAGGAGTACACCTTGTTTCTCACCTGGGGGGACGCGGGTAGGACGTGGAGTGGCCAGAGACTGGGCAGTGCCGCAGCCCCGGGAGGGGTTTGGTGGGGGGAAAGGGTGCCACCACCTTTTTTTTGAAGTTGAGGAAGTAGTTGGCCTGGTCGATGAAGAAGAGCTCGAGTGCGGAGCGGCGCAGGTTGTAGCGGCGCAGGTGGACCTCGCGCAGGTGGGACAAGGGGCGTTTGAAGTCGTAGCCGATCCCTGCCAAGATAGGGGGGGCACAGAGCCCGGCGGGCATCACTGTCCACCCGGACCCCAATTCCCGAGGCAGGGATGGAGGCCAGCATCGCCCTGGGGCTGGGAGAAGCCCACCCCCAAAATGGCCAGCACCTGGCGTGATGGGCTTCTGGAGGAGATGGGATGGGTGGGGGGTTCCTCAACCCACCTTGCTGCAGGGACCCCCCCAAGGAGCATGTGCCGTTACCTCCCTCTGTCTCCTCCTTCTCGCTGCTGCCGTCGTAGAAGTAGACGTGCTGTGTCGTCACCTCCAGGCGGCCGGGGACAACGGCCACTGTCGTGATGAGCTCGCAGTCCTCCGAGACCACCAGCTTCTCCCGCTGGTTCTGCTCCTTGGGCTCAGCCCTGGGTGACATTGGGGGTGAGGAGACCCTGGTGACACCCCCAGCCTGGGCGAGCCAGCGCCACAGCAGGGGATGGGGACACTCACTGGTTGTCCAGGACAGGGAGGTCCTCCTCAGCCAGCTGGTCATCCTCCAGCTCGCTCACCTTGGCTTCCTTGGCCATGGCAAGCGGGAGGGACTCGGCGGGGCTGTGGAGGTGGTCGGCTCCTGAAACGAGAAGGGGGTCAGCAGACACCCCCAGCCACCCACGGCTGGGGGACGAGTCCTGCAAGGGTTCCTCATCCCACCTCCCAACCCCAAGGGGGTCCATGACAGCTCCCAGCTCAACCCCACCACATGAATCCAACCGGTAGCACCCCCTTGCCCACGGCATGGGGGGAAGCCCTGGTTGCCCCACTCCCATCAGCCTCACCCAGGTTGTCCCGTAGGGCACTGGCCTCCAAGTGCTGGTCAAAATTCAGGTTGGGCACCAGCTTCAGCCTCATCCGGGAGTAGGTCTCGGCGCTCGACAGCTTCCAGCGAACTTCTGGTGGGTTCCTGGGGGGCAGGCGGGGGTGAGGCACCCTGGGAAACCCCAGACGTGCTACCCCTCCCCAGGGACCAAGGTGGGGGCTCACCGGTCAGCCCAGGCGGAGCGGGGCGAGGTGAGGAGGCGGCACAGACCCCGCCACTGCTTCAGCACGGTGCTGTGGTGGTTGTTGGCCTGCTTGAGCACGTTGGCGTGACGGACATTTTCCGCCTTGGAGCGCTTTGCCACCGGCTCCAGCACCAGCTCCTGCCGAAGGAGGAGGAGAGTGAAGTGACAGCAGGGCTGGGGCTTGGGGACATCCCCGAGGTGAGGAGCATGTCCATGGGGTGATGTCCCCAGGGCAAGGAGAATGTCCCCAGGATGACGGACTTGGGATGAGGAGCACATCCCCGGGATGATGTCCCCAGGATGATGAGCACATTCCCAGGATGAAGTTCCTGGGATGAGGAACACATCCCCAGAACAATGTCCCCAGGATGAGGAGCGTTTCCTGAGGGCAATGTCGTCAGGGTAAGGAGCATGTGCCCAGGATGGCATCCCTGGGATGAAGAGCACATTCCCAGGATTAATGTCCCCAGGGTGAGGAGCATGTCCCTGGGGCGAGGAGCATGTCCCTAAGATGACATCCCCAGAGCGAGGAGCATGTCCCCAGGGTGATGTCCTTGGGGTGAGGAGCACATCCCCAGGATGATGTCCCTGGGTGTTGTCCCTGGGATGAGGAGCATGTCCCCAGAACGATGTCCCCAGGATAAGGAGCACATCCTGAGGACGATGTCCCCAGAGTGAGGAGGATCTCCCCAGAATGACATCCCCAGGATGAAGGGCACATCCCCAGGATTAATGTCCCCAGGGTGAGGAGCACGTCCCTGGGGTGAGGAGCACGTCTCCAGGATGACATCCCCAGAGTGAGGAGCATATCCCCGGCATGGCATCCTTGGGGTGAGGAGCACATCACCATGACCCCTGGATGATGTCCCTGGGGTGAAGAGCACGTACCCAGGGTGAGGAACACGTACCCAGGGTGAGGAGCACATCCCTGAAACAACATTCCCTGGGTTGACGAGCACATCCTGAGGACCGTGTCCCCAGGGTGAGGAGGATGTCCCCAGGGTGACATCCTTGGGATGAGGAGCACATCCCCAGGATTAATATCCCCAGGGAGAGGAGCACATCCCTAGGATGACATCCCCAGAGTGAGGAGCACATCCCTTAGATGACATCCTCGGGGTGAGGACCACGTCCCCAGGATGAGAAGCACATCCCCAGGGTGACATCCCAGGGGCAAGGAGCAGGCAGTACCTGGAACATCTTGCGGCTGGCCGCCTTCTCTTGCTCCCGCCGCTGGGAGCTGCTCATCATGGCGTCGTAGCAGGCGTTCCAGAAATTGGACATGTGGTCGTGGCTCTTGGCGAAGGTGTCCATCTCAAACTGGGCCATGGTGGGCTGCACCTACCGAGAGAACCGGGACAACAGGGGAGGTGTTGGCAGGGCTTGGCACCCACCAGCCATCATCCAGACTATGAGCATCCCTGCCCTAGAGGTCACCCTTGCAGGCTGTCCCAACCCGGTTGTGACACGGGGACCCTGCTGCAGCACGGACCCATCTCTAAGCCTGGAAAGGTGTTCCCCCAACAGCGACGCCACCCCGTGGCCCCACGGCACGCACGTGTTTCTCGATGAAGCCCCTCCACTCCGGGGTGGTGCAGAAGAGCTGGAAGTCCTCATAGAAAGTGGGGCTGCCGTTGGTGGGGGGCAGCGAGGGCAGGAAGAGCTGCAGCTGCAGGGTCTCGTAGCACTGGTCCATGAGCGTCCGGACGATGGGCACCAACCAGGAGAAGGTCTCCGACTTGGCGTCCAGTGAGCGTCGCAGCGGGGTCTCCAGCTTGCCCAGGAGGTAGCAAGCCTCGTCCTTTTTGGGGGCTGAGGCGGTCTGCAGCAGGCTGTGCAGCTTCACGTACGCCAGCGAGTGCAGCTGGGGGAGGACATGGGACATCAGATGGGGCCACCTGCCCTGCCCCAAGGGCTGGGGTCTCACCCCGAGCCCCGGGAAGGGTTGACCCACCTGGGGGTCCTGCAGCATGATGTAGCCCACGAGGACGCGTAGACCCGTCTGGGCCATCTCCTTGAGGTCGGAGGTGCCGTTGGCCAGGTGGTACCAGACGCCCAGCTTGTCCAGCAGACTGCTCATCCCCTCGTAGATCTGGGGGGGGCACAGTGAGCCCCCCGCCCAGCCGCGCACCCCTCACCTCTCCAGCCAGCCTTGGCGCAAAGCCACCAGGTCTGTCCCCATCACCCAGCCACCCTCGGCTTTGCTTGACATGGGTTTGGGTTACGGGTAGGGGTTAGGATTAGGGTTTAGGGGTAGGGTAGAGCCCCAGCCCATAACCCTAGTGACGAACTAGTCAGGGCTTGGCATTAGGGTTATGGGCTGGGGCTTAGGGTATGGGTTTATGGTAAGGGTGTAGGGTTAGGGTTAAGGGTTGGGACTGGGGTTAGGGCCAGGGTGTAGGATTGGGGTTAGGGTTGAAGTTTACGGCAAGTGTGTAGGGTTAAGGTTTAGGATTTGGGAGGTACGGTTAGGTTTATAAACTATGAGCTAAGGTTAGGGCTTAGGTTATAGGGTTAGGATTTCAGTCTACAGTAAGGGTGTAGGGTTAGGGTTAAGGGTTGGGACTGGGATTAGGGCCAGGGTATAGATTTGCGGTTAAGGCTGTTTATGGCAAGGATGTAGGGTTAAGGTTTAGGATTAGGATTTAGGAGGTATGGTTATGAGTTAGGGTTATCGTTTAGGGATAGAGCTTAGGGTATAGGGCTAGGGTTTTGGGTTTACAGTAAGGGTGTAGGGTTAAGGTTAAAGTTTAGGATTGGGGTTAGGGTTAGGTTTTACAGCAAGAGTGTATTGTTAGGGTTTACAGCAAGGGTTAGGGTTAGATTTACGGGTTATGAGTTAGGGATAGGTTTTAGGATCAGATCTTAGCATATAGGGTTAGAGTATGGGATTGCATTTATGGTAACAGTGTAGGGCTAGGGTTAAGGGTTAGGATTAGGAGTTAGGCTAGGCTATAGGATTGGGCTTCACAGCAAGGGTGCGGGGTTAGGGTTAAGACTTAGGGTTAGAGTTGGGGTTTACGGCAAGGGTGTAGGGCTAGGGCTGAGGTTTAGAGTTAGGTTTAGGGGTTAGGGTTGGATTTACTGGCTATGGGTTAGGGTTATGGTTTAGGATTAAGGCACAAGTTATTTTCTAAGGTTAGGTTCAAGGGCTGCATGTTGGGTCAGGGTTTAGGGTCAGGGCTAACATCAGGGGCTAGGGGTTAGCACTAGGGTTCAGAGCTCGGGTTTGGGACCAGGAACCCCTCCTCGTGCCCATCCACCTTCTCGCTCCACAGGGCCTGGTTGTTGTGTCCCTCAGAGAACAAGAAGTCCTGGAGCAGCCGCAGCAGCTTGAGGGCGTTGTGGGTGAGACCGGGCAGGGTGGCCGGCCCCGACTCCTTCAGGTCCGTCAGCGCCGACTCCAGCATCATCTCCAGCAGGCTGCGGGAGAGCAGGCAGCTCCGTAGGGTGGTCCTCTCTTGGGGTGCACCCCCTGGACCTCGGTCCAGACCTGGGCAGGACTCACCTGCGCTTGATCTCATCAGGGGGCCGCACCAGCTCGCACGCTGTCCCCAGCTTGGTGAGGACGGAGAAGACCTGCCCGCGTTCCCTCCACGCTGCATCGTCCCAGCCCTCCACCCCACGCCAGGTCACCGAGAAGACAATGTTGGTCAGGAGGTTGCACAGCTCTTCCTCGGGCGTTTGCTGCGAACAGGGAGGAAGAGTGAGAGATCCGATACCCAGCGTAGCCCAGGGTGGTGGGCACGATGGTTTGGGGCTCACCTGGGGGTTGCTGGTGTTGGAAACGTTGTCACTGGGCAGCGCGTCCTGGTAGCTGCTCTCATCCAGGACGTTTGAGAGGCTGGAGCTCTTGCGTGCTCGCATCCCCGGGAAGGGCTTGAAGCTCTCCAGGGGCGAGGGGGTGCCGGGGCCGCTGGCGGGGGTCTGCGTGCCGCTCTCGGCCGTGGCGATGGAGCTGGTGCTGGCCAGGTCGAGCCCCAGGTCGAAGGGTGAGGTGGAGAAGGGCGAGAGCGGGTGGTAGACACCATCGAAGGGAGGACCGTCACCGGGGTTGGAGGACGAGCGGCTGGCCTGGTCGGAGGAGTCGAAAGACTTGAAGTTGTAGGAGTGGAAGGACTTGGTGCGGCTGCTCGGGGAGATGGAGTGGTCGGAGAAGCCCTCAGAGAGCTCCTGGTCCGAGGCCTCATAGCCCAGCGGCAGGAAGACGTCCAGCTCCTGCAGCTCAGCTGGCGGTGGGCTCGTCCCCTCTTTGCCGGGGGGGTCTGAGAGGCGGAGGAGCTCCGGGGAGCCCCCGTTGCCTGCGATGCTCAGGCTGTGCTGGCGGGACTCGTAGGACTCTTTGACGTAGAGCTTGGTGAGCGTGTCCTGCCAGCTGGCCAACCTCGCCAGCTGCTTCACCATGTCCTGCTGCGCGTAGATCAAGTGGAAGAGCTGCAAGAGAAAGCCGGGGGGAGACCCGATGATGTTGCCCCAGCTCCTGGTAGCCTCTTGGGAGGTTGTCCCCTCCGAGGGGCAGGATGCTTGAGCACCCCAGATCCTCCATAACCATCATGGAGTGCTGGGGTTGCACCACCTCCATGCTGGCACGTCCACGTGCCAGCAGCCCTGTGCATGGGGTGTTACCACCATCCCCATGGCCCCCGCGTTTGGGCATGGCCAGGTGCCCGTGGGTGGCTCCGGTGAGCTCAGGCCCAGGGCGACTGCTCGGTCACAGCCCCTTGTGCCCATGGCCCCGCTCACCTTGCGGCAGATATCGAGCCGGACGGTCAGCTCGGCCCGGTGGGACAGGTAAACCACGGCCACCAGGTCCTTGTAGTTGGGGGGGTCTGTGGACAAGGAGAGAGAGCACGGTGGTGGGACAGGTCCTTCTGTCCCCAAAAGCCACCAAAGACCCCCAGGCCCAAGACCGGCTGAGCCTTGTGGGAAGCCACCAGTGATGACCCCATGGCACGCATTTGGGATGGGTGGCCAGGGCCAGCCTGGTTTCGGCAGGGCACGCGGTACCTGCCCCGAGGACCTGCTCCGAGAGGCAGCGGAAGAGCAGCATGGAGCCGGGGACGTCGCTGAGGCAGGTGATGAGCCCCTGGTACCCGATGTCCTTCAGCTTCAGGCGGTTCTTGCTGCGCTCAGGGACCTTCTCGTACTTCAGCATCTTGTAGAGGACCTGGTGAGACAGAGAGAGGTGGCCACCCCGCTGTGGCAAAGCCCCCGGCCGCTGGGGATGGCAAGAGGCTGGTGCTGGGGACCTGCCTTACCTTGAAGACCCTCTCCCGCACTTCATCTGAGAACTTCTTCTGCACCAGCAGCGAGAAGAGGACCTCCACATGGCCTGGCTCAAAGAGGAAGGCGAAGAGCTGCTCCTGGGCAGGCGAGCCCTTCAGCAAGCTGTGGATCACCTCCAGCGCCCCGCAGACCTGCAGGACATGGGGCTGGTTGTCCACTGCCCTCCATGTACCCCTCCGGGACCTCAGCGGCTTCTCCCCACCTGCTGCCAAGCGTCAGGCCAGCCCATGGCACACTGAGGTCTTTGGGGACCAGGGTGGCTCGGTGCCGTACCTGCTGCTCGTCCTGCACCCCGGCCATGTAGCTCAGCAAGCTCTGCATCTCCTCCCCAGAGAAGCTCCTGCAGAAGAAATCCTTCACCAAGCTGAAGAGGGACATCTGCACTGTCTTGATGTCGTCGATGGCTGTGGTCTTCTCCCTGGAGGTGCTGATGGACAGACATGCATGGGCATTCCCTCTAGGGATGTGCACAACCACCCTCCTGCACCTTGTCACCCATCGCCAGCATGATCCCAAATCCCACCATGAAGCCTGAGGAGCCCCGGGGCAGCCTGGTGTGGACATCCCTTCTGGCCAACTCTGCCCACCGGGAAATGTCCACCCCACGCATTTGGATCTCTGCAGGGTGTGAGCAGCCCCAGTGTCATGGGCATGCAGAAACGCATCAGATCAGACAAGAAAAGGGCATCAGCTTGTTGCAGGAACCACCATGCTCTTGGCTGCTGCTGGAGAGACACTGGGGGTGGATTTTGGGGCTGACCGGGCACAGCTTTGGGTGGAGGCTTGGGGATGGGGCATGGCCATGGGGAGGGGAAGGTCCTGCAACCACCACCATGCTCTCACACCAGAAGATTATCCCATGAGGTGCTTGCAGTGGGGATATTGCCCCAAGCAAATGGTGTCTAGCCCAAACCGCAGCTCCAAGGGGTGAAGCCCACCACCACGTCAGCACTGGGGGGGGTCCTGGCTACAAGTGGCAGCTCACCCATAGTACGTCCGGATGGAGTCGAGGATGTACTGCACCCCATACTTCTTGCAGATGCGCTGCTTGTGGTCCTTGACAACGTTGGCCAGATACTGGATATGACCTGCAGGGAGAAGGTGTGAGTAGCCATGGAGGCCAGTTGGGATGAAGAACACCCCCAAGCACCCCCAGTTCCCACCTAAGCGGACGGCGAAGTCACTGTTGCTCCAGATGCGGAAGTCGAAGAGGAGATGCTGGTAGAGGAGGTGCAGCAGGAGCCCGCTGCCCTCAGATGCCACCTGCTCCATGAGGATCTGCGAGGCCATCAACGTGCTCATGTCCAGCAGCGGACCGGAGACCTGCCATGGGTGAGAGGGGAGGCTTGCAGCCCCGGCGTCGCCCTTGGGGAACGGCCCCGGGGACCGTGGGATGGAGCCTTTGGTAGCCCCCCACACCTTCTGCAGCAGCGCCCCGATGATGGCCGGCCCGTGGCACTGCACCAGGCTCTCCTGGTTCACCGGATGGTTCTGGATGAAGTTCTTCACCAGCAGCAGGAAGGCGGCCACGCTGTTCCTCTCCAGCCTGCTCTCTGCAAGGCATGGGGCAGAGCCTGCCGGTAGCTGCGAGCACCTTCAAAGGGCATCCTGGAGACCCCACCGCAAACTCTTCTCTACAAACTTTTCAGCCTGTTCCCCTATTTCGCCCGAATTTAAGCAAGTGGAAACCTCCGTTGTTCTGAGCTTCTTGGAAATAAGCAGCTGGGTGTTGGGAGAAAGCCCGTTTCACCTATGCAGGAGAAGGCTCCTGCATGAACCCAGCCCTACTGTAAGACACCAGAGACTCCACACAAAGGCAAGCCAGAGGTAAGCAGGCTGGAGCCACCCTCATCTTCCCAGAACTCCTTGTTTACGACTAATTAGGTCATAAAAACATTAAAAGATGTCAATGGTTTCTCCATTACCCCATAACTCTTGGTGCCCCAGGCAAGACCTCTCATGCCCATGGTAGACACCAGCCCGCTCCAGGCAGCACCCACGTGGCAGCGGGGTTATCTACAGCCACCCGAGCAGGACGGCTCCCACTCCACGTCCCCCGAGGTCCTCACCTGAGGACTTGCCCAGTGGGATGAGCATGCCCTGGGCGTTCCTGGAGGACGTCAGCTCTGGCCCCACCAGGTCATTGGTCTCCTGCTCATCCTCAGGCTCCTCCTTCTTGGACACCACTTGCTCGAGCAGGGGCAGCAGCACACCCATCCCACCCACGCAGTTGACCACGTCCTGCCGGAGGGAGGCGAGAGGCTTTGCTGGGTGCTGCGTGGTGACAGCAGCGTAGAGGAGGAGGTTGCACGTGCACCCGGGGTCTGTCCTGCCTGCTCACGGGCTCAGCCCAAGCCGGGGAGAGCCAGGCCCTGTGGCTAGCGAAGATCGGGGTGTGCCCTCACCCATCCTACAGCACAAACCTAAAACATGTCCCCAAAAAGCATCTGTTCCCCTGCACCACCCATAGTGCCCACCGTGGAGGCTGAGGACCTATGGGGCAGACAGGTCCCTTAGGGGACCCATGGGTCAGGCAGGTCCTTGGTGGACCCAATACTATGTAGCAGAGTCCCTGTAGGGTCCAGGGGAACCACCATGGCCATCCAACACCCCTTGAGGGTCCTGCCCCTGCCCCATACCCCAGGAGGGGCCCAGCTGCCTCCACGCCACGGGGCGGATGGACCAGGATGGACCACCCTGCACCCAGCGTACCTTGATGTCCCAGTTGACCACCTTGTGCCCCGTTAGCCTCCCGTCCAAGCCGTGGCTGGGAGAGAGGTCCAGGCAGATGTTGTTCCTGCAGGCCTAGAAGAGAGCACCATGGGAGCACCTTCATGCTCCTGGAGATGTCACCTATGGCAGAGGGTCTACCAGTGCTGTCCCCATCCCCAGAGGGGTGGCTCTCCTCACCTGTGGGGTGTAGTACAGCAAGAGCTTGCTGCTGAGCTCCACCAAGTCACCTTCCAGTGTAAACGGTGAGGTGACGTTTGGCCCTAGGGGAAGAGGATTGGGGTAAGCTGGGACACGGTGGAGGAGACCCCGGTTGCCCCCAGCACCCCTGCAGACGTCTCCCGTGTCCCACCCTGACGTACCCGCGCAGAAGAGCGCCTTGACCTGGGCTTGCTGCAGAGCCTCACAGAAGATGGCCACGGAGCCAAGGTGACCCTCCAGGGAGGTGGGGCTGCCCCACTCGGTGTCCTGGCTGCCGGCCGCTGTGGTGGCCACTACCCCCTCCGTGGGGGGCTGAGTGGGGGTCCAAGCGTGGGGGCCCAGGGCAGCGGGGATGGACTGGGAGCGGCCGAGTGCGGGGCGTGGGGGGAAGACCAGCTCCGGCCCGTGGGACGCTGGCAGGTGGCTGGTGGTGGTGGCGGTCTGGTGGCCCGCGGAGCCAATGCAGCAGGAGGTGAAGGACTGGAAGGGATAAGGAGTCACGCTCAGCCCCCAGCCCCGTGCCACGGGGAGGGGTCCGGCTGGGCGCCGGGGGGGTCCCCCACCTCATGGAGGGAGGGGAAGCGGAGCTGCGCTGTCTTCCGCAGGTGCCCATCGGTGTAGATGCTGACGATGTTCTGGCCGAATGGCCGGCGGCCGGTGACGTGGACAATGTCAACGCAGTGCTGGGGGGACAGGGAGGGGGCGTCAGGCATCCTGGTGTCCTCGTTGCCCCCCGCGATGGGGACGGGGATGGGGATGATGCTCACCCAAGCCGAGTCGTTGAACGCAAACTCTGGCAATGCCACCGTCATGTAATCCTTCTTGGTGCAGACGGCCACCACCAACACGCCGCCAGCGGTGAAGAACGCCTCAAAGCCTGTCCCGCCGGCCGTGAAGAAGCTGGTGGAGGAGAAGCATGGTGGGGATGGTGGTGCTGCCCCTCCTCATCCTCACCTCAGCTCCCCCTGTCCCTCCCCTGAGTATTACCTGTAGAGCTGCCTCCTCTTTGGCCTCGCCGGTGGCTCGGGCTCCTCCTCGCTTAGGCACAACCAGGCGTGGAAGGCGAAGGCACCGCCGGGCCACTTCTGGACGGTAGGCACCATGATACCCGCCATGCCGGGCGTCAGGTCGAAGCACTGCAGCGCCCGGGGGGGTCCCTCGACCCACGCCATCCCCGAGAGCGCCCGGATGACGGGTGCCGTGTAGGGATGCGGTCCCCGACCCCGTTCGTGCCGCAGCAGCCGCAGCAGCTGCCGCAGCTCCCCGGGGCGGATGGAGAGGCTGCCCAACGCCCGCAGCAGTTCCAGTAAATTTTCGGAGCAGGCAGCCGGCAGCGCCGGCTCGGTGGCCAGGGCACCCAGCAGGCAGCCCACCATGCCCGCCTTGACGCAGGTGAGGCGGCTGGGCAGGGAGGCTTCGCAGAGCCGCCGCAGCTGGCCCGAGAGGAAGACCTGCAGCTCCCGGCACGCCAACACCGGCAGCCAGGCCAGCAGGATGAGCAGGGGTTGCTCGTTGCGGATGGGGCGAACTGGGAAGGAGCTGTGGTCGCCTTCCACTGCCTGCCGAAACACGAGAGCTGGTCAGTGCAGCCCTGACCCTGCGGAGAGGGACAGATCCTCCCCCTGGTCACCCCGGGCTGGTGGTAGAGACGCTGTGCATCAAGCGCTTTGGAGACTCCCGTGCATCAAGCCTATCAGAGACCCTGGTGCATCGAGCGTCTTGGAGACCCCGTGCACCAAAAGTCTTGGAGACCCCCATGCATCAAGCGTCTTGGAGAACCCCCGTGCATCAAGCATTTTGGTGACCCTTGTGCATCAAGCATCTTGGAGACCCCCACGCATCAAACATTTCAGAGACCGCTGTGCATCAAGCGCCCTGGAGAGCCCCATGCATGAAGCATGTCAGAGACCCCCACGTGTCAAGCGCCTTGGAGACCCTGTGCATCAGGCATTTTGGAGATGTTGGCACATCCAGCAGTAGCAGAGCAAGCACTACCACATCAGAAAGGACTCAAATCTCCCCAAAGCTGAGCATGACTCCAAGCTAAAGATGGCCCCAGGACCCCTCGGGAGGAAGCCGATGGGAAACTAGCAGGGTGGAGAGGACTGGGGGACGAGGAACGGGGCTGCTGGGGGCTGAGTTCCACCACGAACCACCAGCATCGAGGGCTTTGCTCGGCGTGGAGGAGAAGCGGGCATGCTCACCATGTTGAGGAGCTCCTGGAGCAGACGTTGGGTGGGCTGGCCCTGGCTCCTCAAGACCTCGTAGAGGTGGGCATAGCCAATGCGCTCCTTGAACACCTCCTGCAAGCACCCGGGCATGTGGGACCCTGCACTGAGCCCCACCACGTGCTGCTTTCACCCCAACCCAACCTCACAGAATGAAAACCCCCAAACCCAGCCATTTTTGGGGTGTCTCCCCCACCCTGGTCCACTGCCTACCTTGGCCGAGGGCGAGTTGCTCATGATGGCGGTGAGCACCCCGATAGCGTGGACTGCGATGGCGTCGGAGCTGCCGTCAAAGACCTACGGAGACATGGGGGTGGTGGGTCTGCTGAGTCACGGGGTTGGGGGGACACAACCCACCACGCCTGGTGGTTTGGTTATGGGGTGGCCCCACACGGTACCTGCTGGAGCCCCGCGTCTGGCGGCCGCGCAGGGACCTCGTCCTGGGCTTCGCCCGCCTCCCGTGAGTTGCTGAGGTAGAGCTGTGGGACACGGGGTGGGCATCAGCCCCGGGGAGAAGCACCCGGTTCGGGGTGGGGGGAAGAGGGAAGGGGGTTATGGAGTGTCCCCACCCCAGGGATGCTGCTGCAGCGCAGCCGCCCCGTCCTGGCATTGTTCAGAGCCAGGAAGGGTGAGGATGGAGCTGAGGGTGCCCAACCCCGGTGTCATCAAGGGGGGACACCAACGTGGCCACCCTGGTACCTTGCTGTTTTGGAGGAGGCGGATGATGTGCTCGAAGCAGTTGTTGCTGAGAAAGACGGCTTGTAGAACCGGCCGGTCCTCACAGCTCAGCATGGCCGGGATGGCATCTACGGCCGGGTGGAGGTGGCTCAGCACCCATCCCGCGTCCCCATCCCCATCCCCGTCCCCAACCACCTACCCAGCATGAGGACGCGGAGAGTGATGAGGCCACCGGCCGCCTCCGGCGCCAAGGAAGCGACGGGCAGGTCCGAATTGAGCACCCTGAAGTAACCGTCCAGGAGGACGCGCAACGGCACGGGGCCGGCGCCGGGACTGCTGCCGTGCAGCACGTGGACCACGGCCACCACGCCGCGTAAGGCCAGCTTCAGCAGCCCGGGGACCAGGGGGGTCCCCCCGCCTCCCCGCTGCAGCACCCCCAGCAGCACCTCCACCGCCGCCGGCGTGATGGCCCGCAGGGCGTTGGGCTGTCGGGACGATGGGGAGAGACGGGCTTTTACGTCGCCTATCGCGATATAAAATCCTTTATTTAAGCTATTCATGCCGAGCCCGACGTCTCCAGCGCTGCGGGTTTTACCCTTTATCTCACTGCACCCCACTCCCGGGTGCGTGCAAATTCATTTAAAGCTAATTTCGGAGCTATTAATTAAATCCCGATTTTTAAGCATTGGGTTAATTAAAACCTACTTCTGCTCAAATTTATTCAGCCAAGAAGTTCTCATCTGCCATGATGAACCGGTGGCGAACCAGCAGCTTCAACTCAAACCCCTCTTTAATTTAGGGTTTTTTTTTTACGGTAAACCCACTGAATTTAGGGCTGGAATTTTAAATACGATTTTGAAAGGCTCTGGAAAATTAAGTGGTTTAATTCCAGCGTTTCTCTCGCTCGGAATAAATAAAGCTTCGGGGTTTATCACTTGGGTGATGGTCCCAAGTCCTCCCCCATCCCCTTCCCAACGCTACCTTGGATCCGGAGAGGACGGCCCCAAAAAGGTGGATGAGTCGGAGCTGAAGCGTTTCGGGGAGCTGCCCTCCGGCTTGGAAACTCTCTGTGAGGATGAGGAGGGAAAGATTTACTTCGGGGAGTAAGCAGCAGCAAAAAAAAAAAAAATAATCCCTTTTCTACCCAAATCCGCCCCAAAAATCAGCCCACGCGGGTGCCGGACCCTGCTGATGCGGGGGGGGGATGCGGATGCTCAAATTTTTGGCAGCTCCGCTTGCACCGGGGGAGGGTTTTGTTTTTTTTTTTGTCCTAAAAAATAAACCTAAAAAATGGGGTTTTGTTCAAAAACCGGGGTCGGTTTGGGGGATTTACAGACGGTTGGGGGCGCTGGGAGTTTTAGGTGATTTTTTTCGCAACGGCTTTGCCTCGGAGGGGGATTTTTTTTTTTTCCCGTGAGGGGGCTTCCCCGGAACAAAAAAAATCCCCTTCGCGTTGAGTTTTGCAGGCTCCCCGGGTCGTGCGGGACTTAATGTCTGCTTCAGGATCCTATACCTGCCCCCCGGGACCCCGTACGTGCCCGTATGGGCACGTACGGGGTCCCGGGGGGCAGGTATAGGATCCTATATTTTCCCTTGAATCATATAATGATCCTGGAGCAGGTACAGGCTCCTATATTTGTCCTTGAATCATATACTGATCCTGTGGCAAGTATAGGCTGCTATATTTGCAGGGGGGGGGTATAGGATACCCTGGGGCACGTATAGGCTCCTATATTTGCCCTTGAATCATATAACAACTCTGGGGCAGGTATAGGCTCCTATATTTGCAGGGGGGGTATAGGATACCCTGGGGCACGTATAGGATCCTATATTTTCCCTTGAATCATATAATGATCCTGGAGCAGGTACAGGCTCCTATATTTGCCCTTGAATCATATACTGATCCTGTGGCAAGTATAGGCTCCTATATTTGCAGGGGCAGGTATAGGATACCCAGGGGCAGGTATAGGCTCCTATATTTGCAGGGGGGGAGTATAGGATACCCTGGGGCACGTATAGGATCCTATATTTTCCCTTGAATCATATAGTGATCCTGGGGCAGGTATAGGATCCTATATTTGCCCTCAAATCATACAATGATCCTGGAGCAGGTATAGGCTCCTATATTTGCAGGGGGGGAGTATAGGATACCCTGGGGCACGTATAGGATCCTATATTTTCCCTTGAATCATATAGTGATCCTGGGGCAGGTATAGGATCCTATATTTGCCCTCAAATCATACAATGATCCTGGAGCAGGTATAGGCTCCTGTATTTGCAGGGGCAGGTATAGGATACCCAGGGGCAGGTATAGGCTCCTATATTTGCCCTTGAATCATATAACAACTCTGGGGCAGGTATAGGCTCCTATATTTGCAGGGGGGGTATAGGATACCCTGGGGCACGTATAGGATCCTATATTTTCCCTTGAATCATATAGTGATCCTGGGGCAGGTGTACGATCCTATATTTGCCCTCAAATCATATAATGATCCTGGAGCAGGTATAGGCTCCTGTATTTGCAGGGACAGGTATAGGATACCCAGGGGCAGGTATAGGCTCCTATATTTGCCCTTGAATCATATAACAACTCTGGGGCAGGTATAGGCTCCTATATTTGCAGGGGGGGGTATAGGATACCCTGGGGCACGTATAGGATCCTATATTTTCCCTTGAATCATATAGTGATCCTGGGGCAGGTGTACGATCCTATATTTGCCCTCAAATCATATAATGATCCTGGAGCAGGTATAGGCTCCTGTATTTGCAGGGACAGGTATAGGATACCCAGGGGAACGTATAGGATCCTATATTTGCCCTTGAATCATATAACAACTCTAGGGCAGGTATAGGCTCCTATATTTGCAGGGGGGGTATAGGATACCCTGGGGCACGTATAGGATCCTATATTTTCCCTTGAATCATATAATGATCCTGGAGCAGGTACAGGCTCCTATATTTGCCCTTGAATCATATACTGATCCTGTGGCAAGTATAGGCTCCTATATTTGCAGGGGCAGGTACAGGATACCCAGGGGCAGGTATAGGCTCCTATATTTGCAGGGGCAGGTATAGGATACCCAGGGGCAGGTATAGGCTCCTATATTTGCAGGGACAGGTATAGGATACCCAGGGGCAGGTATAGGCTCCTATATTTGCAGGGACAGGTATAGGATACCCTGGGGCAGGTATAGGATCCTATATTTGCCCTTGAATCATATAGTGATCCTGGGGCAGGTATAGGCTCCTATATTTGCCCTTGAATCATATAACAACTCTGGGGCAAGTATAGGCTCCTGTATTTGCAGGGGCAGGTACAGGATACCCAGGGGCAGGTATAGGCTCCTATATTTGCAGGGGCAGGTATAGGATACCCAGGGGCAGGTATAGGCTCCTATATTTGCAGGGGCAGGTATAGGATACCCAGGGCAGGTATAGGCTCCTATATTTGCAGGGGCAGGTATAGGATACCCAGGGGCAGGTATAGGCTCCTATATTTGCAGGGGCAGGTATAGGATACCCAGGGGCAAGTATAGGCTCCTATATTTGCAGGGACATGTATAGGATAGCAGGGGCAGGTATAGGATACCCTGGGGCACGTATAGGATCCTATATTTTCCCTTGAATCATATAGTGATCCTGGGGCAGGTATAGGCTCCTGTATTTGCAGGGACAGGTATAGGATACCCAGGGGCAGGTATAGGCTCCTATATTTGCAGGGGCAGGTATAGGATACCCAGGGGCGGGTACAGAATCCTCTGTCTGCCCTCAAATCAGATACCTCCCCCCGACTACTCTACGCCCCCACAGATCCTATATGTGCTCCTAGATCCCACCCCCACCCCAGCATCCTCTACCTGCCCCTGGCTGCTCTACGCACCCATGGATCCCATACTGACCCTCGATGTGGCCCCGGATCCCATTGCCGGAGCCCAAGCCCGGCTGCAGCGGGCGATTTGGGGGGGGGGGGGGCGGTCCCCGTCCCCGTCCCCCCCCCCATTTACCTTGGAAGAAGGTGCTGAACTCGGGGGGCAAAGGGGCCGGGGCGAACTTGTATTTACTCTTCTCCTTCGCGCTGATGACTTCCTGGAGAGAGAGGGGTGAAGTGGGGGCGGGGGGGACACGACGACACGAGGCGGGTGGGGGATTTTGGGGTGCGGGGCGGGGGGGGGGGCGGTCCCCGCTTACCCGCTCAGCTGCCGCCGCCAGGTCTGGTAGGGGTCGAAGAGGCACTCGCAGAGATGCAGGGCGTAGAGCATCCCGCTCTCCAGCTGCATCCCGCTCCGCTCATCCTCCCGGATACTCTTCAGCTGCCGGAAAAGCGGAGCGGGATTAACCCCGCCCTGCCCCCCCCCCCCCCCCCCCCCCAAATCCTCCTCTGGCTGAGTTCCCCCCCAAAATTGGGGCAGGGGTTCTCCCCGCGCACTCACCTTGCTCGCGCAGACCCGCAGCAGCTTCAGCACCTCGGGGATGAAGCCGGGGGTTTTGTCCGCTTGGATGTTTTCCAGGTTCCTGCGAGGGCGGGGGGGGGGGGGGGAGGGGGGGGATAACACGTGTGGGGGGGTTAATGCATTGGGGGGGGGTGTTAATGCATCGTGGGGGGGGGGTTAATGCACCCCAGGGGACATGGAGGTGGCAGCTTCGTGGGGATGCTGCTGCCAGGGATCACCTTATGTCGGCTGGCAGGAGGTGGCGGGGCCAAGGGGGGTGGGATGCACTTGGGGGGGGGGCGGGGGGGGGATGCTGCGCTTTGGGGGGGGGCGATGCTGTGTTTTGGGGTGATGTGATGCACTTCGGGGTGGGTGATGCGCTTCGGGGGGGGTGATGATGCACTTTTTTGGGGGGGATGCTACACTTTGGGGGGGGGATGATACATTTTGGGGGGGGGATGCACTTTGAGGGGGGGAATGCACTTCATGGGGGGGTGATGTGCTTTGGTGGGGGGGTGATGTGCTTCGGAGGAGGCGGGGGGGGGGTGTGAGGGGGGGGATGCTCTGCTTTTGGGGCAGTGGGGCAGATGCACATCCAGGAAGGCACCGCGGTGGTTTGAGACGGTGGCAGTTTGGGACCAGGGCAATACCAGTTTGGTCCCTTCAGCGAAGACCGGGGAGGGGGGGGGAGTGGGGGGGGGGGGCACAGGACCCAAAGATGGGGGGGGTCCCCTCAGTGCCCGCCCCCCCAGCATCTGGGTGCAGAACTGGCCTGCATTTGGGGTTGATCCTGCGGCGCCGGGAGGACCGAAACCAGGAACCCCCATGGGTGGGGGGTGACGGAGGGAAGCCAGGACCACCCCCCCCCCCCAACCCCGGGGTGGTGATGGGGGGGGGGTGTCACCCACCTGCAGATGATGATGAAGAACTTGAGGAGGAGCAGCGCCTGCCCCAGGCTGGCCCCACCGCCCTCCTCCCGCGGGACCTGGGCCACGCACTGCCCCAGCCACTGGCTCAGCACCTGCAGCACCTCCCGCGGCAGCACCGGGATCTCCGACGCCGACTCCTCCGGCCTGCGATGGGGAAAACAGGGGTGGCAGGATGCGACCCCAACCCCCCTCCCCGAAACAACCATCAACACCCCCCCCCCCCCTCCTCGAGCTTCAGACCGGATGGTTTAAACCACCGAGAGCGGATGAGCCGCCGCCGCGGCAACCCCCAAATTTAGCTGTGGGTGTCACCCCCGCCACGGGGTGTCACCCTCGCGGCACCCAAGGGTGCCGGGGTGCTCCTCACCTCCTGGGCTCCAGCGAGGGCAGGGCGATGATCTTCTCGAAGTTCATGACGAAGGCTTCCAGCCACTGCTGCAGGTAGGAGAGGTCCTTCTGCAAGGGGGGGGGGGGGGGGGGGGGCTGGAGCCGCTGGCCAATTGGATCCCACAGTGACCACCGCCCCAGAGGTATCAGCGAATCAGCAGCCAGAGTGGTCAAGGCCCCCCCCCCCAAGGAGGCACTGGGGGTGTGAGCACACCCCTGGGAGCCACTGGCCAATGGGCAATCAGAGCAGCACAACCTGTGGAGCCGCTGGCCAATCAGCACCAAGAGCAGCACAACCTGTGGAGCCGCTGGCCAATCAGCACCAAGAGCAGCACAACCTGTGGAGCCGCTGACCAATCAGCACCCAGAGTGGAACAACCTGTGGAGCCGCTGGCCAATCAGCACCAAGAGCAGCACAACCTGTGGAGCCGCTGGCCAATCAGCACCAAGAGCAGCACAACCTGTGGAGCCGCTGGCCAATCAGCACCAAGAGCAGCACAACCTGTGGAGCCGCTGGCCAATCAGCACCAAGAGCAGCACAACCTGTGGAGCCGCTGGCCAATCAGCACCCAGAGCAGCACAACCTGTGGAGCTGCTGGCCAATCAGCACAAGCTGTAGAGCGTCCTGACCAATCGGCACCCAGGTAACCTGCCCCTACAGGCAACTACCAGCCAATCAGCAGCAAGAGCCACCGAAGCTTAAAGACAACTGCTGGCCAATCACTTGCACAGAGTAACTCACCCCTGGGACCTGCCAACCAATCAGCACCCAGAGCACCTGCCCCTACAGGCAGCTGCCAGCCAATCAGCAGGCAGAGCCGGGCGCGGGCAGCCGGCACCGCCTGTCACAACCCCCAGCCCGCTGGTTGTGCAACGGTGTGATTCACCCCGGGCTGCCACCGCGCCCCGGGGCCGGGCACCCCCCGTCGCACCTTGGGGTGACCCACGTCCCCGCGCACCCCAGTACAGCCCCTTGGGGTGACCCTCACCCCTGAGCACCCCCAGTACAGCCCCTTGGGGTGACCCTCACCCCTGAGCACCCCAATGCAGCCCCTTGGGAGACCCTCACCCCTGAGCACCCCAGTACAGCCCCTTGGGGTGACCCTCACCCCTGAGCACCCCAATGCAGCCCCTTGGGGTGACCCTCGTCCCTGCGCACCCCAATACAGCCCCTTGGGGAGACCCTCACCCCTGAGCACCCCAATGCAGCCCCTTGGGGAGACCCTCACCCCTGAGCACCCCAATGCAGCCCCTTGGGGTGACCCTCACCCCTGAGCACCCCAATGCAGCCCCTTGGGGAGACCCTCACCCCTGAGCACCCCAGTACAGCCCCTTGGGGTGACCCTCACCCCTGAGCACCCCAATGCAGCCCCTTGGGGAGACCCTCACCCCTGAGCACCCCAGTACAGCCCCTTGGGGTGACCCTCACCCCTGAGCACCCCAGTGCAGCCCCTTGGGGAGACCCTCACCCCTGAGCACCCCAATGCAGCCCCTTGGGGAGACCCTCACCCCTGAGCACCCAGTACAGCCCCTTGGGGTGACCCTCACCCCTGAGCACCCCAATGCAGCCCCTTGGGGTGACCCTCATCCCTGCGCACCCCAATACAGCCCCTTGGGGTGACCCTCACCCCTGAGCACCCCAATGCAGCCCCTTGGGGAGACCCTCACCCCTGAGCACCCCAATACAGCCCCTTGGGGTGACCCTCACCCCTGAGCACCCCAGTACAGCCCCTTGGGGTGACCCTTGTCCCTGCGCACCCCAATGCAGCCCCTTGGGGAGACCCTCGTCCCTGAGCACCCCAATGCAGCACCCTAGGGTGTCCCCAGCCCAGGCAGGGACCGTCCCCCCTTGGGGACAGCCCGCTCCCCCCAGGGATCTGCCCCCCCATCCCCAGTTCCCCGGGGACATGGGGGGCCCGATCGCTCCCCCGGGCACCTGCAGCACCGCCGCAACGGAGGGGACCCTGAGGGGACCTCACGCCCCTCCCAGCAGCATCCCCCCAAAACCCACCCCCCGTCACCCTAGCCCCCTCCGCCCCCAGGACCCCCCCAAACCCCCACCGAGCCGCTGCCTCCCCCGCGTCACCCATCTGCCCCCCAAAACCCGCCTCCCCCCCCCCCCCCCCCCCCCCGCCCCCATTTACCGCCAGTACCGCTCAACCGCGAGCACCAGCATCCGGCGGGGCAAGCCGGGGGGGGGGTGGGGTGGGGGTGGGTATCCCCTCCATGTACCCCCCACCCAAACCCCCCCGTTACCTGGCCGGCGGGGTGACCGCGGCCGTCCATGACCCCGGTGCGCGGCGAGCCGTGCCGGCGCAGCCGTGCCAGGCCGGGGGCTGGGGGGGGGTGGTGGTGGTTGTTGTTATTTTATGTCTCGTCCCCCCCCCCCCCCCCCCGCCGCCGCCTCGCTTTGCTCTTGTGCAAAGCAACAAAAAAAAAAAGGCAAAAAAAAAAAAGAGCATCAGGAAATGCCAAGTCACCCGCCGCCCCAACGGCGCTTCCTCCCACCGCGCCCGGCCGCCCGGCACCGTTTCGGGGTGCCGGGGTGCCGTCGGTTGCCCCCAAGGCAGAGCGCCCACCCAGCAGCTCGGGGACGTGTCAGGGACGCAGGCGAGGTCGTGGCGGGGTGGTGACGGGGCAGGCGGGACGACGGGCATCACCGCCGGAGCTGGCACACGGCGCAGCACGGACACGAAGCTCCGGCCCGGTTGGTTTCAAACATCACGGATAACCAGACCGTGCCAAAAACACGAGCCAAATCCTGCCGCCACCCGCCCCCTCCCCCGGCATCGGTGCAACCAAAGCCAGGGTGTATTGAGTTTGCCGGTTCTCAGCATCCCTCCTCCCCACCCAGTATTCCCCCTTGCACCCACCCGGTGCCGGTGTCCCATCCCGGTGCGGCGCTCACCGGGCCGGTGCCGGCAGCCGCCCCCGCTGGTGCCCGTCCCAGCCGGCTGCCGGCTGGCAGAGCCTGTTGGGTGGCTTCTGGGCTCAGCCGGCGCGGTGCTGCCTGGGAACGTTGTGCCGGCACCTCCGTCCCTCGCCGGTGCTGCCGAGAGCTCCAGACCCCCCCAGAAGTGATGGTGGCAAAGCCACCAGGTTGTCACCTCCCTGCCATTGAGTCCCATGGGGTGACACTGAGGGTCCCGGCGGCGGGACCCCACCGGGGTCCCTGCCACCCTGCCAGCTCCCCCGGCTGGCGTGGGACAATGTGGCCGGAACCATCCACGCCATGGCACGGCCACCCCGTGAGACGCCCCTGGGGACGTCCCTGTCCCCTGCCAGCGCCGGCGGCGCAGTGACATGAGCTCTGCCCTATTTTAAAGCCACGAGAGATAACGCATCCACTCCTGGCGCGCAGCCCTCATCAGATCTCACCAGCTGGGGAGCGGGACGATGACGGGGGAGGCTGCCACTGAGGTGACACTCAGACCGGTGGCATCACCCGCTGCCGCGGGTTGAAGCCTCAAAACAAGCCTGGGAGCGGGATGGCAAAAGGTTGACGCGGGCCAGGGACGCGTCCCGGCAGCCTTGTTCCTGCCGGGTGCTTGGGGACGCCACCGCGGCGAAGGCCAGCGTGGTTTTGCAGCGTGACCCGGCTGGGAAGGTGACACCGAGGCCCTGCCTCGGCCCTGGTGCCTCTCAGAGGTGGCATGGTCACCCCGTCGGTGCGGCACGGCGAGCAGGCGCACCCCGACAGCGTGGCATGCTCACTGTGCAAGGGCGCACACCCTGACAGCATGGCACGTGTCCCCGAGCGGGAGCACACGGCCCAGTGCTGCAGCATGTGACCCCAAGGGAGCGTGCACGCACTGACGGCATGGGACGTGTCCCCGTGCGAGTGTGCACACCCCGGTGGCGATGCATGCATCCCTGTGCAAGCTCACACACCCCAACGGCATGGCACGTGTCCCCCTCGTATGACCATGCACACCCCAACGGCATGGCACGTGTCCCCCTCGTATGACCATGCACACCTGATGGCGTGGCACGTGTCCCCTCGTATGACCATGCACACCTGATGGCGTGGCACGTGTCCCCCTCGTATGACCATGCTCACCCTGACGGCGTGGCACGTGTCCCCTTATGACCATGCGTACCCGACAGCATGTCATGTGCGACCGTGCACATCCCAACGGCGTGGCACGTGTCCCCTGTACAACCATGCACACAAAACCGCATGGCACGTGTCCCCTGTACCACCACGCACACCCCGATGGCGCAGCACCTGTCCCTGTGCGAGTCTGAACACCCCAACAGCGTGGCACGTGTCCCCATACGACCACGCACACCCCGATGGTGCAGCACCTGGCCCTGTCCGAGTGTGAACACCCCTATGGCGTGGCGCCTGTCCCTGTATGAGCAAGGACACCCGATGGCATGGCACGTGTTCCCCATACGAGCGTGTACATCCGTGTCCCCCGTATGACCACGCGCACCTTGACGGTGCAGCACCTGTCCCTGGGTGAGTGTGAACACCTCGACGGCGTGGCACCTGTCCACGTATGACCATGCCCACCTGACGGCATGGCACGTGTCCCCGTACCACCACGCGCACCCCGATGGTGCAGCACCTGTCCCTGTCTGAGTGTGAACACCCCAATGGCGTGGCACGTGTCCCCGTATGACCATGCACGCCTGGTGGCACGGCACGTGTCCTTTGCAAGAGCTTGCACACCTTGATGGCGTGGCACGTGTCCCTGTACAACCACGTACACCCGCTGGCATGGCACGTGTCCCCTGTATGAGCACGTACACCCCAACGGCGTGGCACGTGTCCCCGTACAACCGTGCACACCTGACAGTGCAGCACCTGTCCCTGTGCGAGTGTGAACACTGAAACGGCGTGGCACGTGTCCCTGTACCACCGTGCCCACCCGACAGCATGGCACGTGTCCCCCATACGACCGTGCCCACCCGACGGCGTGGCCCATGTCCCCCCGTACGACCGTGCCCACCCGACGGCGTGGCCCATGTCCCCCGTATGACCGTGCCCACCTGACGGTGTGGCCCATGTCCCCCGTACGACCGTGCCCACCCAACGACATGGCACGTGTCCCCCGTACGACCATGCCCACCCGACAGCGTGGCACGTGTCCCTGTACCACCGTGCCCACCCAACGGCGTGGCACGTGTCCCCCCGTACGACCGTGCCCACCCAACGGCGTGGCACATGTCCCCCGTATGACCGTGCCCACCCAACGACATGGCACGTGTCCCCCGTACGACCGTGCCCACCCGACAGCGTGGCACGTGTCCCTGTACCACCGTGCCCACCCAACGGCGTGGCACGTGTCCCCCCGTACGACCGTGCCCACCCAACGGCGTGGCACATGTCCCCCGTATGACCGTGCCCACCCAACGACATGGCACGTGTCCCCCGTACGACCGTGCCCACCCGACAGCGTGGCACGTGTCCCTTGTACGAGCCCCCCAGGACCCGTCCCACCAAAGCCGTTTCTCCCCAGCATCCCGCAGCGAGGATTTCGGGTTTCTTCCCACCCGCCCCCGTCCCCGGCGGTGAGTAACCCCAACCCCAACCGCGGCGCCGGCACCGCCGGGCTCCGGCACGGTTCCCCATCCTCCCCGTCGGTCCGGGGCCGTCTCCTGGCACCTGCTTCTGCAGTTGAACGATGTATTTTGTTTTTATCTCGTGCCGGGGTCAGAACGGGCCCCGGGGACATTTGGGGGTGGCGGCATCCGTCGCCGAGGGGACCCTGAAGATGCTTCAACCCCATTTCCCGGGACTGAGCAAAAGGGGGGTGCGGGGTGGCTCTGTTTTGGGGTACAGAAGAGCTGGCGGGTCCCAGGGGACGTCGCGGGGCTGGACGAGGCGACAGATGCAACGGCTGGCCCCGTCCCCAGCTGGGACCGGGGGTCCCCATCCCTCCTGGCGTCCCCGGCCACGTGCTGGGGACGCAGCGGGGTTTTGGGGCAGAAATAACACCCGTCGCCCCAAAACCCCGTCCGGTCACCCCAACCCGGCGGGCGCAGGAGCCGGGGGTGACACGTGGGGGTCTCCTTCCTCTCCTCCCGGATCCGGCCCCCGCAAGCTGGGAGCGGGGATAATTAAGGAGAAAACAAAGCACCGGGGACTGTCGGGGTGGGATTGGGGGGGGTCCCCGTACGCTGCCGGCCGGGGACCCCCCCCCCCACTCCCCGAGGACCACCGGCCAGGGGACCTGGCCCGGCCGGAGCGGCTGGAGCAGAGGGCGATACGCTGCAGGGGGGAGGCGGCGGTGCCAAGGGGGGGGGGGGGGGGCTGGGGGGTGCCCCTGAGCAGGACCCCCCCCCGTCGTGTCCCCCCCCCCGAGGCAGGACACCCCCCCCCCCCCCCCCCCCCGCGTCGCTCCCGACGCTGCTCCAATGTCACCGCAGCTGCACCTGCCGCCGGGCGGGGGCGCAGGGACCCGGGGGGGGGGGGGACGACGACACGGACACCCCCCCCCTCCCTCCCGGCTGGGTGTAAGGGGGTGTGGACCCCCCCCGTCCCCCCGGGAGAGCTGGGAAGGGGGGCGCGGGATGCGGCGGGGAGGGTCCGGGGGGACGCGGTGCCCCCCGAGGGGGTCGCGGGATGTAGGAGTGGGGTCCGAGGGGGGGGTGTGTGGGGGGTGTGATGCGGTGCACCCCCGGGGTGGGGGAGCACGAGGGGGGGTGTCGCGGACCCCCGGGATATGGCAGGGGGGTCCGGGGAGGGGGGACACGCGGTGCCCCCCAAGGGGGGTCGCACGGGGGGGGTGTGTGTGTGTGTCGCGGACCCCAGGATGCGGCAGCGGGGTGCAGGGGGGGACGCGGTGCCCCCCAAGTGGGGACCCCCCCCCCCCGGGCGGTGCGATACGCCCAAGGCAGTGCAGCTCCCCCCCCCCCCCCCCCCCGCAGGCAGGAGGTGCAGGCAGGGGGGTGCGGGCAGGGCTCATAGCCCCCCCCCCCCAAAAAAAAGGGAAGGGGGGGATGCAGGCAGCGGGGGTGATGGAGGTAAAGGGGTGCTGACCCCCCCCCCCCCGCCCCGAGAAGAAGCAGAAGGGGGGGTGGGGGTGGGGGGGGGGGTGTCTCCGGTGCCGACCTCACCTTGGCGAAGTAAAGCATCCAAAGCTCGTAGAGCCGCTCCCGGGAAGCCATGCCGGGCCGGCACGGCTCGGTACGGCACGGCGGGCAGCTCCGCCTTCCCCCCCCCCCCCGCCCCATCGCCGGGCCCTCCCCCAGGTACCGGGAGGGGGGCGGTGACAGGGTGTCCCCCCCCCCCCCCCCCCCCGCCCCGGTACCGGGTACCTGCTGCTGCAGGAGGGGGGGTTACCCCTCCCCACCCCCTGTTTTACCTTCCCCCCCCGGCAGCCCAAAGGGGGCTTCCCAAGGGGGAAGGTAAAATCCCCCCCCCCCCCAAATAATTATCCCCCCCCATTAAACCAGCTGAGCCTTGCGCGCCCTGGGAGGGCGGGGGAATAAGCCTGGCTGGGCGGCGGCGGAGGATTTGGCGATATTTTGCCTTTTTTTTTTTTTTTTTAATTTTTAAAATTTATTTTTAATTTTTTTTTTTTTTTTTTGCGCCCCCCCCCCCCCCCCCGCCGTTTAGCCCATCGATGCGCTCGGCGCCCGATGGGTTGCGCCTGCTCCGCATGCGCGCTGGGGGTTGTACGGAGCGTGGGGAGAGGGAGGAAGATGGCGGCGCCCGGCGGCGGGGTGGAGGCGGAGGAGGCGGCGGCGGGCCCGGCCTTGGGGAGGCTGGAGGAGGAGGCGCGGCGGCGGCGGGAGAGGCTGCGGGCCCTGCGGCAGCGCACGCTTCAGGTCGGTGGGGGCATGGCGGTGTGGGGTGTCTGGGGTGGGCGGTAGAGGGGTATGAGGGTCTGGAGTGGGCCTTGGGGGGGTGGGACAGAGGGTCTGAGGTGGGCCTGAGGATGACGGGGGGGGGGGGGGGGGGCACAGAGGGTCTGGAGTGGGCCTGGGGATGTGGGGGGTAGAGGGTCTGGGGTGGGCCTGGGGTTTTGGGGAGGGGGAGAGGGAGAGGGTCTGGGGTGGGCTTGGGGTTTTGGGGAGGGGGAGAGGGTCTGGGGTGGGCTTGGGGTTTTGGGGAGGGGGAGAGGGTCTGGGGTGGGCCTGGGGATTTGGGAGGGGGCACGGAGGGTCTGGCGTGGGCCTGGGGATGCTGGGGGGGGGGGGGGGCGGTCGGAGAGTCTGCAGTTATCGGGAATACGGGGGGCAGAGAACCTGGGGGAGACGTTACAGGTGTAGGAGAGATTGGGGAGCAGGGGGGTTGGGAGGGGACTGGGGGGCTGTGGATAGGGGGGGTTAGGAGAGGTTGGGGGACAGGGGTGTGGGGTGGGCCTGGGTGTATAGTGGGGTGGGGGCTGTGGGGTAGGAGGACCAGGAGGGCAAGGGACAGCGCGCAGTGAGACTCAGAGAGAGAGGTTGGAGGGGGGTCCTGGGGGTAGGGAGGGGTCTGGGGCAGAGAGTAGGGGGTAAAGGGGGAATCTGGGGGGACTGGGAGGGACAGGAGGGTCTGAGGGTAGGGAGACGGCGGTAAGGGTGAGGTGGGGGTTCACGGGTGCCTGGGGAAGGCTGAGGGGTCTGGGGCCACCAGGCTGGTGGGGCTGAGCAGTGGGGGGTGCTGGGCAGAGCGAGGGGTTCAGGTTATGGGGCACTGGGGGTTAATGGGGGCAAGGGGGAAGGATGGCTGGTGTCGGGTGTTGGGGGCCACGGGGGGGTGGGCAGGAGAGGCGTGGGTGTGGGGAAGCAATGGTGAGGGGTCTGTGGGGCGGGAGAGAGGAAAAGCAGAGAGGAGTGGGGCAGAGGGGGTCCCCCACTGTGGGGAAGGGGATGTGGGGTAAGAGGGGTGCAAGAAAAGGCAGGGGTGCAAGCGCTGGCGGAGGGGGCTTGGGATTTGGGTGACATCCCAGTGATGCTACTGGGTCTCTTCGGTCCCGTGCGTGGGGTCCGTGCTGGCTCTGTAAGACCCCGTGGCCCGTCTGGCCTCGGGCTTCCTCTCGCTTTTCTGTTCCGCCTTTGCCGTGCTGCCCCTGCTCTTTGCTACCCCCCCTCCGCCCCCCCGTGTGATTAAGCCTCTTGATTTTTCCACGTTGTCTCCCCATGTGTTTGCATCACATCTGAAATCCAGGCCACAACTTGGCTTTGGTAGCGAGGATGAAAACAGAGATTCACCCTGGGGTTAATTAACAACATGTTACATTTCTCTGGTGCTTTCTGGGCCTTAAACAACTTCTTCCATAGAGACGTCGAGACCCGATTGCCTTTAGCACAGGCTTGAGGATACCGAGGAACCAGTTGTGTTGCCTGACCAAAGCCAGGGCCAAGCGGGTCTGTAAATTGGGATTTTCTTCTCGGATGTCTGCACCGCAGATGGTGCGGCAGGCTCCTAGCTCAGCCTCGGAGGAATTCACTGTCGTTACTGTAAATCTCGTGTCGCAGAAGGTGCTGCCGGCAGCAAAATAGCCGGGATCGGTTCTTGAGGAGTTTATCTGAAAAGTTTTGTGATGGATTGAATCCTCACCCAAAAAACTCCAGTTATTTTATCTGGCTGTCCTTGTTGCCTCTGCAAACGCTGAGCTCAGAATATTAAAATAGAGGTTTTCTTTTTTTTTTTTAATTGGGGGTGAAAGAAAGATGGATTAAACTTGAGAAACTTGGCGATTAATACCTCGGCAGCGCCTACTGAGGAAGGCGGCCGTGCTCCGGCGTGTCTCGGCACATCCTGGCGTTGCTGAATTCTCCTCTTTTGGGCTAGTAAGGCGGCGCTAGCTCTGCTCCCCTTCTGCCACGTCATCCTGAATTTGTTGATCCAGGTTAGTACGGTCCAGTAACGTGGGAAGATGTCCTGTCCCTCCACTGAGGGACCTTCTCTTGGGGTTATTCACGGGAGCCGTCGCTTTGGTGTGCAGGCCAGGTGTGTTCTGCTGAGTCTCTTGCCTTGAGACGCTCGTTATTATCGGAGAGCTGAGCTTTCCGAAAGGCGAAAGTGGGATACAGCCCTGTGCCCAGCCTTACCGAGGAGAAAAGCGGTTGAAAAGAAAAGCTCCTTCCAAAAGAAAAGCTCTTTCCTTCCTTTTCTGCCCCGTCTGGCAAATTTAGAGGGAGCGAGCCGGAGTGGTTGTGGAGGGCGTCGCACACGGGGTGGTGTTCTCATCTGCTTTTTTGCTGCGGTTTTTTTAAATTTTGGGTGAGATTTTCTGACTCGGTCCTTGCGAGGGCTAAAGCTGTTCTTACTTCTTTTCCACGAGTAGTACCTCATGCGCAGTACCAGCGTACTGCACCTTCGAGGGTAAGGCCCGGTAGTCCATGATGGCTCCTGGTAGACCTGTCCTGGTAAGTTTGTCCAGGACAAACTTTACTGGAAAGTAAAACTTTACTTTTTTTGTAAGTAAAAATCCCTTTTTACTTTTGGCTTTTGCAGCCTCCTGAGAGGGAGTTCCACCGTTTAATGACAAAACTACCTCCTTTGGTTTTAAACCCGTTAAATGGAAGTTGCCTTGGGTGCTCTCTCACGCAGCCCTTGTGAGGAACACAAAATAATCATTCCGTGTTCGTGTTTATGATATTATAGCGCGCTCGGTCTCTCTTCTGGATTCAAGCTGTGGTCTGTGAAGCCTGTCTTTGTATCCAAATCCCTCTGAATCGTCTCAGTGACTTTCCCTGGTACCTCCCTGGGTGCTGGGATGCCCTTTTGCCGTGAGGGGGATCTGGGACTGCGCTCCTGGCTCGGGTTGTGGGGCGCTCGTGGGCTTACAGCGCTGGCACACGATGTCCCATGGTTCCCCCCCCCCCCCCGTCCCCCGTGTTCTCACTTTGGCCACACGAGCCTGTCCTCAACTGTCAAAGCTTGTCTACTTTTTCCAGTCCTATCGGTCTCAGCCGAGACCTTTCCCCAGCAGCCGAGCTTGTTGGGAGCCCGTTCCCTGCGCGTGCGTAGCCAGAATTATTCCCCCCCCCCCCCACCCCTGCCATGCGGGTTGCTTTACATCAGGCTCTGAATTTCACCTGTTGTCTCATTGCTCAGTTAGGCGTGATTTTACGACCCTTCTGCCAGCCGTTGTTGGGTTTTCCTGTGAGCGATCTCACCTGCAAACGCTGTCATCTAACTCGTCAGGTCTTTCCCGAGTCTTTTCTGGTGCTTGCAACAGCCCAAACCCTGGCAGAGGGTGTGGGGGATAGAGAAGAAGAGGGGACCTGCCGCTCCTCGCCTGCTGCTGTGAAAAGCCGCTGCCGGGGTTTGCAGGAGAGAAGGTGCTGGGCTTTCTGCTGCGTTTCTGTCCGTTTAGGGAACGGGTACTTAAGATCCGACAAGGAGCCTCCTTCAGTTCAGGACTTCTCCGCAAATGGCACCACGCGCTCAGTTTTCGCGGGAAAGCGATGCTCGTCTTCTCCCAGTCAGTGAGGAAACAAGCGAGGCGATACCCAGAGATACGAAAACTCAACGGACGATCTTGGGCTTTCTGCTGCCCTTACCCGACCTGTTGCACCGCCTTTTATTGGTCGACAGCAAATGGGGTTTTTACTCAATAATGTGCGTTTGAGTTCCGGGCCTAATTTACGTTTGAGAAATGCCAGTCACCGCTTGCTTGTACAAATACGCTTAAAATAGCGTGCAAGCCGGTGTTGGATTCCCAGCCTCACTGTATGGCCTCGGCATCAGCGGAGTTTGCAATGTCGAGGCATTCAAGTACGGTATCAGAGAGGCCATTTCCCTCCTGAATTTAAATAAAATTGTCTTTCGGTAGCAAGCAATCGAATTGTGGACTCTGACTTGTTGGCGTAGTGAATATTGCTTCCAGTTCTGGCAAAAAAATACGGTTTTGAATTGTGTAACTGTAATCTTAGTTTGCAAGCTTTCCTCTCCTCTCTTTTCTCCCCCCCCCCTCTTTTTCCCCCCTAAAAAAAAAAATCAAATCAAAATATCTCGCAGCAGTTGCTTGCGGAGCTTACAAGCCCTGAGGGTTGCTGCACAGCCTGCTCTCTCGCGCCTGGAGAGCTAAAGGGCTGCTCGCCTTTGAACTGCTGGTGTGTAGCTGAAATGCCCGAACCCCATCTTTTAGTCCGACCCGCTCAGGCTTCACCTGGTGCTTCCGAGCAACCGGGGCGTCAGGTTATTACTCGAGGCAATTTTTACTTCCTTGGGATAAGTCTGATCCGTGCAGGCTCAGCCAGGATGGTTTTTTTTTTGCTTTCTATGAGCGTTGTTATGTTTCTGAGAGTCCTGTGGATTGAAAGATCGTCTCTCCCTGTTTTATACCCCCAAAAAAATCTCAAACTGAGGAAAGCGAATCTGAAAAAACCCCACAGTATCCTGTTATCCAGAAGCCATTGGAGGGGCAAGTGAAAAGGTGGTGGGAGCAGCCTCGAAGGTGAGCTTTGGAATCATAGAATCATTAAGGTTGGAAAAGACCTCCAAGATCATCGAGTCCAACCGTCGACCCAACACCACCATGCCCACTAAACCATGTCCCTCAGCGCCTCATCTACACGTCTTTTAAATACCTCCAGGGATGGGGACTCCACCACTTCCCTGGGCAGCCTGTTCCAATGTTTCACCACTCTTTCAGTAAAGACATTTTTCCTCACGTCCAATCTAAACCTCCCCTGGCGCAACTTGAGGCTGTTTCCTCTCGTCCTGTCGCTTGTTCCTTGGGAGAAGAGACCGACCCCCACCTCGCTACAACCTCCTTTCAGGTGGTTGTAGAGAGCGATGAGGTCTCCCCTCAGCCTCCTCTTCTCCAGGCTGAACAACCCCAGTTCCCTCAGCCGCTCCTCATCAGACTTGTTCTCCAGACCCCTCACCAGCCTCGTTGCCCTTCTCTGGACACGCTCCAGCACCTCGACGTCCTTCTTGTCGTGAGGGGCCCAAAACTGAACACAGTGTTCGAGGTGCGGCCTCACCAGGGCCGAGTACAGGGGCACGATCCCTTCCCTGCTCCTACTGGCCACACTATTGCTGATACAGGCCAGGATGCCACTGGCCTTCGTGTACTTTCTGCTGTGCTGGAGGAGAGGAGGCGCACAGGGAACTGCCGTAGTCTTTAACGGGGCTGTGCACATTTTCTGCCAGCTCACGCCATTTAAGAAAAGTCTTTCTGGAGCTGGTCACTTGTATAACCGGCGCTTAGCTCATGTTTTCACCGCCACGTTCAGTTAACAGGAAAACCCCACCAAGTTTTCGCAGGGAGCCTTGTGAAAGGTCACGCAGTGATGTAGGTCTTTTCAAGTTTAAGGTGTTGGTTTTTTTTTTTTGTTAGTTTGTTTGTTTTAAGTAGCAAACGGTTCCAGCTCCTGAGGTCCTGCAGCGGGGGAAAGCGGGGACAGCCTTCTCCTAAATACACTGTGCCGTGTATTGCAGACCTCTCCTAAAGGAAGGCGTTTGTGGGGGTAAGGGCTGAAGAACGGGATTCTTCGTATGGCTTCTATTTGTCAAATGGCTGAGTACGGACGGTAAAAGCTGCGTGAGCGTTGAACTGGTCCGTAGCATTCCCTTTGCCCAAGGCTCCTTGTGCTGATACTAATGACGGCGCTGAGGCTTTATCCTTGCAGTGTCGTGCGATAAAGCCCCGATTATCTGCTATGCCTTTTTTTTCCGTGCCTGATGGCTGAAATTCAGATTAAAACGTTCTGTTTGCTTTTCTCAGGAAGACTTTTTCTTAGCTGAAGAAAAACTTCTGCTCAATTTAAGCTTTAGCTTAGCACAACTGTATTTAGTGTCTTTAGTTTAACTGTTCCTGACTAATACCTACCTATGCATTTTGAAGCAAAGTGGGAGGGCAAGGTCTCCTGAATCTGTTTAAAGCTACCTGGCTGGAGGCGACTCCATGTTTGCACGCACCGAGGTCCTGCAAGCGCTTGCCGGAGCAAGCTGGAGCAGTTTGACCAGCAGTGAGATATGCAAAACTACAGGTATTTTCAGGATGGAGACCTTATGGGCTGAGTTTCAATAGCGCTTTGCAATGTTCCGGATTAAAAAAAAGGAGTGCAGCGGCGTGGCGCTTCCCGTGAAAAGCTGAAAGCACTTGCACCACCTCGACTATAAAATCGTTGTGCTACAGATCGGACTGAAGCTTTTGGGGAGCTCTGCTTAATGGAGGGTTCAGTCTAAAAACAGTGTTCGGAGCAGAAAGCAAGTCCTTGTCCTAGATAAGAAGTCACGAGATAGCTCTGTTGACCACTGCTGGCCGGTCTAAGGGGAGCCGTTGTCCCTGCCTATCTGAAAACTTGAATTTTGTTGCAAGTCCTCTCCTTAATACCCAAGAAGCCGTATTCCCATAACCACAGCTTTCTGCTGAGCAAGTTGATAATTAACTGTAGTTACTTGTATTTATGAAATGCTTGTCTGCAGGTTGCCCTTGAAACCGGTTCTGTGATGCATTCACATCTGCCCGGTTTGGAGGCAGACGAAGTCTTTTCTCGGGTATGGCGTGTACCAAAGTTTACCTTGCTTCGAACGTGGTTAAAATCACCAGGTGATGTCAGTTCTTCCAGCAGGCACGTCCTGCGATGCGTCTGTAAGCACCTTGGAAATTGGAGCTTGCATCTTAAAAATATTGAGGTCTCTGTGAAAGCGAAGCTGATTTGAGGATGCATCCATGATAAGGAAAACTGCGCTGGTAAAAAAGGGTGGGAGAGGGGAAGGTCACGGGCCCTTTAGTTGGTTTAGGCATCCCGATATAGCGTGTGTGTCATCCACAAATGCTTTTGGCTGAGGGAGGAATTTTAGTTAAAAATATGCGTATGTATATTTAGTAAAGGATTTGATAGGCTTTTCCTCTGGATAGCACCAGAGAAGCAAAGAAGTAGTGAAATAAAGAAGTACCTATGTTATCTTTCTTGCAAGGAGCTAAGTACTTTTCCCACAGCTACTTATTTTTAGCAATAGATATCCGAGTAGAGGTACTGTCGTCTCGGATGCTGCTTGTAACCTGGGTCTGCTCCTTTGATCCAGCTGTTGAAATAATCTCGTGCGTGGCTGCTATTGAAATGAGAGGAAATACTCCATGGCTGCCGGTGGCGTGACGGGGCTGTGGCACGTCGCTGCTGGGTTAATTTGGATGGCAAGGGAGAGGAGGGCGTTCAGAGGAAACTTCCCAAATTCGGCTTTGTGAGACTGCGAGCAGAGAGGTTTAAGGTGTGCTGGGCCAGGCTGTCACACGCTGAATGCAACTGAAGCGTTGAGAGGAGCTTTGGATCCACCTCTGCCCTTTCCCTGCCAGTTTCTAGGGTTTCAGGGTGATTTTTTTTTCCACTGTTTCTAAAATACAGCTTGTGGCCCCTGTAAAGACGAAGAGGCAGCAAAGTCCACCGCGTGGCGGGGAGGATTTGGATGGCAGTAGGTTGGAGACGGAAGGGCAGCCGGCAGCGTTGGACTCATCTGATGGAGCAGCTCTGTGCTAGGAAGACACGTGTAGCAATGCTTTTCTGTTTCGTTTGGCTCTTCGATGGGCTGCTGTGTCCTGTCTGAGGCTCAGCACTTCAGGAAGGATGGGCCAGCGTGCTCGAAGTGGCAAGGAGACGTGGCAGAGTGGGAAAGGATGACCCCGTGGGGAGACGTAAAGCAAATCGGACTGACTAAATGGAAGGGGGAGAAGCTTGTGGTGCAATATGGGCATGATGAGGACCAGAAGTCCTCAGCGCTAGTCCCATTTGAGCCCTGACATCCTTTCCTCCCCAGCGTGGCTAGCCCCTCCCCGTCCCTCACCCACCGCACGTGCTTCTGACCTGTCAGGGCAGCTCCCGGGATGTTTGGGATGCTGTTCCGTAGGCCAGGGCTAGCACAAGCAGATGCTTTAGGCAGAACCAGCTTGACAGAGACCCTCTTTTTCATACCGCTTTTTGCCGTCACCAGCAGGCACTGTCGCCCCCTTGCCAGACCGCCAGCGGAACAGCCCAGCAGAAGTTGGCACTTGGAGGCAAAAATGAAAAGACCATGCCGGATGTTTTCCTTCTTTTTTAGTATGAAACTGCTGTGATATAATAAACCCTGTCGGGAGCGTCTTGTAAATGGAGGGTTAACTTTCCTAGGAGAAACCAGCAGAAAGTTTGAGATCCGATTTTCCTGATGCTCATTAATCTTGACTTACTTCTGCATCGCCATGGTAATGGAGAGAGGGTTTTTACATAATTTTTCTCTTTTCATCTGTACCCATAAAAAAAGATTAAGCGCTCCTTTTCAACCCAAACTAGACAGTGCTAAAACCTTGGCTCCTTTAATCTACCGCTCAGTAGTCCCAGCTGTGCCGTCTAGGTTGCCTTTTTGCTGGAGCTTTTGAATGGGCTCCGTGGAAATAACAACTGCCACGAAGCCTCTTTTCATCCGTCGCTGATAGCGCGCTCGTGCCGAATGAGTGGGAGCTCCAAAGGCTAACGCGGAGCCAGGGGGATGAGTTGTGGTAGCGACGGGAGATACGGACGGTGTGTAAGCTCTCCGTTGGGGAAATCTTGTTTAGCCTTCAAACGGATAAACTTGTCTCTATAACTACTTGTTCTTTAGGTTATTTAAATTACCTGTTGCGGGTAGCTTTTTATGTTTTAACAGAGAAACCCTGTCTTCCCAAGGAGGCAAGGCTGGTGGGATTGTGTCTCTCCTCCCTAGCTGCTGGCCTCGTTGACCGGTTTCATGCCGGAGTGGTGGAGGGTGGGCACTCTGTAGCTACGAGGCCCCTACAAGCTTCAGGAAAAGAGGCTGGATGCAGAAGGAGACTTTTTTTGTTTTACCACCCTACTGAAAGATTCATGTGAGCTCAGCTGTTACCAGCTATCAGGGAACCGATTTGGGAGATTTGCTGTGAAGTTTAAGTGTGGAAAATGTTTTGATTGGAGCTCCTGCTTTATTAAACCTTGGAGAACATACCCAGGAGTCAAATCCATAGGAAAGCGGGCCTGAACCTACAGCAGCTCACTGCAGGAATTCCTCTTCTTGAAGGAAATGCATGATGATGTTGCTGGGAAGGCAACACCAGCGTGGTCCTGAGCTCTTTGGCTTTGTACATTGTGGTTAAATTCAAGAAGGTGTTTGTTGAACAAAAGCAATGTAGTTAAAGGTCAGTTTGAAGCTTTTCCTCCCATGCAAGTGCTTGATTCACTTTCAGATTCTATTTTTGAAGCTTTTAAAAGCTTTTCCTTTATTCAGATTTGCTTCTATTTCCTTTGACGACTCACAGCATCTTTTTTGTTTTTTAACTAGGGCTCGACATTTGTTTTCCTGATGCCCTTAGTTCCATAAATACAGCAAATGCATATCATCCCGCTCCTCAGATCGTCTAGTGTAAAGCGCGAACATTTCAAGGGTAATGTATTTTCGTCTGGAAGAAAGTAACTTGAAATACAAATGCCGACAAGGAAAAGCAGCGTATATGTGAACTTTCAGACACACTCCTTAAGCTGCAAACGTGGTGCAGAAACGGGGATCCAAAGCTGATCTAAGCAGCAAACGCATTCCTGAGTGGATTTAGGACAGCTACAAAGGACGTTGTTAATGAGCAAAAATCAAGTGACCTTTAGTAGCGTGATGGGAGGCACTGAAGGGCAGCAAAGCACCTTGAAGGTGTAATCAGGGCTGGTGGTGGAGATGATGTGCGGCATCTGAGAGCAGAGGTTGTTTGTCAAAACTTAGGGACAAGTTGAAATAAGAAAATCTATTCCGTAAATATCCACATTTCACCCGTTTCTTGCAGCGGACGCAGATTGTTTGAGCTTGTGCAGCCCTTATGACAAGGCATACTACTCTTCTCTTCCTTTAATTTTGCTGTTGTTCCTGTGTCTCTTGGGACGCAGATGACTTTGTGCCGAAACTGTGGCAGCTTCAGGTTTTTCCCACAGCTTTGTGCGAAACAAGGCACAGAGGTAAACAACAGGAATGCTCGTGGGTCTGTGGAGAAACTGGTGTCTGGCCCCGGGTTACATCCTTGCTTGTGCTGTAAAAATCTGGGTTGCTTGGGACTGCTGGGGATTTTGTGCCAAGGTGAGTGTTGGTGGCACTGAAAAGAGGCAAAAAGTGGATGCCTGCTCAGGTTCTCTGTCGGATCAGCTTAAGGAGAGCCCTCCAAAAATGTTTGGTTGTATCTAGGTGTAAAAAATAATACGAGAGAATAATAAATAAGACAAATAACGTGATCTCTGCTTTGAAATACCGTGAAACCGGCACGGCAAAGTATAAAGAGGCTTAATAAGCGTCCTTTGTCTGTAGTGTTTGAATTTCCAAGGGAGTAGAGCAGATGGTTGTGCTGTTGGCTTCTGTGGAAATGCTTGTGGTAGGCATGTATTTCGGTATTGTCCTTATAAGTGTGCATATATATATATATGTGAGTTCCTGCATTCAGATTCCACCTTGCCTTCCCTGCAGCCTTCCCTCGCTTTCTTCACTTGTAAAGTGGGTGGTGTAGCACTTTTTCTGTAATTTAGGGAGGAACGGTTGTATGGAGAAAGGTTTTTGCTGTGGAAGTAGTATTTGGCATTTACAATCATAGACAGACTTTGTCGTGCGAGTGTGTTCTGGAGGCACAGGCTTTCTTTTTCCTTTTGCACTCGGCTTTGCTGCTGTTAAATTCTGGGACAGCGTTTGATTGCTGTAGCTAAATAACAGGATCCACTGCTAGGTAATTTCCCAGTGAAAGACCAGGGTATTCCTCTCCTTTTAAAACAGAGTATCTGGTGGCTCAAGGAGATGCTGCTCATTTTCCAAAAGTGTCCGTCAGCAAAACCAAGGCGGAGATCATCGCGCGGGAGGTGGGGGGAGACGCTGGAGCGGCACGGCTCAGCCCCTGCTCGGCTGCCGTGCCGATGCGCGGGCTCACCTGAGCAGGGGAGATGCCTTTCTCCGCACCGAGCCTCCGTAATGCGATAACCTAACGAGTGTAATAGCTGCATAGCTGTTTCTCCTGCTCCGTTGGCCAAAAAGCCTCGAACGAGCCAAAAAAGCAGGAGCCTTCCCACCGAGGCTGTACCACCTTTAGGCTGTATTTGTGGGGGGAGGAAGGGCCTCCCACCTGCTCCTTCGCTCTGCATCCCCGTGCCGGCACTAAAGCTTTGGCGGCTGTGTCGTGCATCACATCGGAAAAAATTGCTTTGGCCGCAGCCCAAGCTTTTGTTTAACGTTGCTTTCGCTTTGCAGCCAGACCGCTTCCCTGCTCCTCCACGCCTGCCCGTGCTGGCAAGAGAGGTAGGAGGGGGAGGAAGGTCACGGCGCTGCTCGTTTCCTTTGCAGCGTAGCTCTGCACCCCGTTTTCCTGCCGTTGCCGCGGATGAGGAGCCTTTCTGCCCGTTTTCCTGGCTGTTCCGAAGAGTCGGTCAATCTGCAAACGCTGTCGGACTCTGAAGCAGCCGAACCGTTTCTCCATCTGAAGGCCGGAGCGTGGCACGGCAGCTTGGCTCGCTGCCCTCCTCGGACGTGTGTTTTCTGCTTAGTTTTTATTTTGGTGGAGCAAAGCAGCCTTGCGTTCCTGAAAGCAAAGTACCAAGCGGCTGAGAAAACAGTTGCTGGGGAAACAGAGCGTAGTAAAGTTATTACAGTGAGAATAAAACGCACACTTAGGGCTACAAAGGCTTCCTTTCTATTCAGGCTTTATTAGGAAAGTAATAAACTATCGCAGCGGTGCTCAAATGGCTGGAGATGGAAGCCTGCAGACAAAATGATTGTGCTTCCACCAGCAAGGCACAAATACAGGCGCAGTGGGCGGCCAGGAGCGGTCGGTCACCTAACCTTGGGAAACGTTCCTTGAGGCGCTTCTCTACGATGCCACCCCATGAACGTTGTTGACTTTGAGACAAGAGGGTCCCCCAGGGCCGTCTTGGTGTACCCCGGGGTCTGGGGTGATGGGACTTGGGCGTCCCTGGAGTGATGGGGAAGATGGGGTCAAGGGGGCGTTAATTTGGATCTGGAGTTTGCTGGAGGTCTCGGGTGTTTCTCGGTGCCTGCAGTGAGGTCCTTGGCCAGACAGGCTCCGGCGTTGTGTTGCTTGATTGGTATCCGCAGGGAAAACTGTTGATAGTAAAGCCTGAAAAGCAATATATTCTTGAACACTCATTTTGTTTGTCTTGTGGGCAGCTCTGGCTTGGAAGCCGATTGTGTGAAATATCGTTTGTTTGTTTTTTGTTTTTTGTTTTTTTTTTTTTAAAGCTCTGGAAACCCTTTGTGACCGTGTGGTTAGGAAAGGCTGGGAAATAAGGTCTGGGAGTAGAGGAGTGCCAACATATCATTACTTAAAACAGCGCTGTACTCAACATAAATAAAAGGTGGGAAGTAAAAGCTTGCAGGTGAATAGTGTTTTGTCTGTGCATGGCTGATGACAGTCCCGTGAAATAAGGAGCTATGCTCGCTTCTGTAGGAAGGTGGGTCTCTTTGTTTCCCTTAAGGATGTGCAAAGTTGGTGGTTATAGTCAGGACTCAAATTCATGTCTGCTCGTTCACAGCTCCTTGCCATAATCACTGGAAACAGTGACAGTCACAGCTGTCTCCTCCGCGCATGGCTTGACAGGTTTTATGCAAGGGAGCCAAATAAATAACAAGTATTTTGCTTCGTCTGTAGTTCCCAAGATGCTGCCATGCAGACGTAAGCCAACGCTACCGGGGAAGAAAGTGGTCCTGCTTTTGCTGCTCTCTCTGCCCTCCCTCCGGTAAGCTGAGGTTAAAACAAACTGAGCCAGGTTAAAACTAACCCAGCAGGAAAAAGGAAATGCTTGGTTTCTGCCTGTTTCGATTCCTGGATCTGGTTAACAGGGAGACCTCGGGAACAGGAGGGGTGGGGAGGAGGACGGCCGGACTGTTGTTTTAAGTGCCGACTTTCGTGCATCTGTGAAACTGCGGCTGTAGGCTGGAGTTTAACAACCTTTTACACCCATCCGAGTTGATCCTACTGCGGCCGCATCCTGCCTGTAGCTGCCTGTGCTGGCATGTGTTTGACCCCGCCGTGAACTGGTTCAGGAAGCTAACTGGCTTTTATTCTTATTTTTTTTCCCTTTTGGTTGGTTGGTTTGGTTTAATTTTTGTGGGAGGGTAAGTCCTTGAAGTGGTTTGGGTGAGGTGAGCGCCGGCGATGGGAAGGTGCGGCTGGTGGGGATGGACGGAGGACAGGGATGCAGGGGGGCTCTGGCACGGCCACCTTGGATGGGACAGGGGACAAGCTGCAGGATGGCAGTGCCAGTGAGGCCAACCTGAAAGGAGGCTTCTCACCGAGCCAGGGCTGGGGCTGACGAACTGGGAAGCTAGGTGAGATATATTTGTTTTTAAGCCTGTGACAGCCAGTCCCCAGGTATAAATAATGGAGTGTGATGGGATTATTTTGAGTAATAACACATGGAGCTGGCACAGAGGCATTTGGGATAATTGATTTAATGAATTTGAAAGGCACTCAAGACAGGTTTTCCAGCAAGCGCTCTCTGCAGTGCAGTGCTCCTGTTCATCCTTGGGAGGTGCTGGACTCCCCCCAAGTTGCTTTTCTTCAGTGCACCCACCTGCATTGCTCTGGCACGGCTCAGGACCCCCAGCTCTCGAGGGGCGGCTGGTCTTGCCATCGGTTGCAGATGGATAAAGCGCAGCGCGGAGGCTGACAACCTGCTACGAGTCAGGCAGGGATCTGCAGAGCTGCTGAGACCTGGGGAAGCCGGGAGGAATCCCTCCCGTCCTGAAACCAGCAGCAGTTAGTAACAGTGGCACAAAAACTTTTCAATCTCTAACTCTCGCCTCTCCAAAAGACGGCAGTGAGAGAATGACGTAATTGACTTCATTGGCAAAATGCATCAAATATTGTGCGGTCGGGATTACTCAGCACAGTCGTAGAGCAGATGGACGAGTAAAACATTTTGTTCCACACGATTTGAGCGTTAATCAGGCTGTGCTTGGTTTTGGGAATCCCTATGTGCTCGTTCCCTCCCGCAGTCTCACGCTTTGACGCGGGTGGAAGAGGAGCCTTTCTCCCTTCCCATCTGATTTCTGTTTGTTTGTGGCCATGCGAGGACTTTGGAGGCAAGGCCGGCAAAAGCTGCATTTTGCCGCGTGCCTTTTTTTCGAGGGAGCGTGCAGGGCTTGTTTTCCCCACGCAGAACAACGTCCTTCTCCTTCCTGCCTTAGAGCTGTTGCAGAGAGGTGGAAATTAGACCCGACTACGGGAAAACATGCTTGTTGGAGCTGTGGCGTGCATCCTTGTGGGTACGTCTGAGCTCGTCCCGCTCCATACAGTGAGGCACCGCTGCTTCTCTTCCCGATGGGGACATCACCGTGTGAGCGTTCAGACCACGATGCTCTTCCCTGGAGGTACCTGCAGCAGTTCCCCCTGCGGCGCTGGGGAATACAGCCTTCCTCCAGGCAGTTTCCCAATGAGACAAGTAACCGAGGTTCTTGCTGACCTCTTGTTGAAGAGCCCTCAGTGCCCTCTCCCGTTGGCTGTCTACTTTGTTTTGCCCGTTTTCCATGTCGGATGCTCACGCTAAATTTCCACGCTGTTTGCTCGAGGCCGTGTTCGCTGCTGGCTCCCATCGCCTGACTTGTTGGTGTGCTGCTACGATGCTGCAGGGGTTTCAGCATCTCACGTGGTGTCTGAACAATTAAACATTTCTAAAGGTTGTCAGACTCTTTTTAAAAAAAAAAAAAAGAAAATTAAAAATAGAGACACACCAATGTAGGGGACCACTCATATTTGGTGCTTTTTGGAAAAAAATAATGCAAAGCTCAGCTTTTGAGCACTTTATTCTGTCTTCTTCCGTATGCTTCAGGCTCTCTGCAAAAGCGAGTATTATGCTGTTCTGCTGTGAAACAAGTCTGAAGCAGGTCAGGACTAGGGGTCCCAGCACCGGGCAGAGACCTTGGTTATTGCCCCGTTCGATGAACTAAAGATACGAAGTTTGAGTGAAAATATTTGTTCCTTCTCCAAAATACATGAGGCCCTGAACTGAATTTTCAACCCAGTCCTGCCATGTTAGCTGAGGCTCGGCTGATGCTTTGCGGTGGGTGTAGGTGGCTCGGCACTGCCCCTCTCCTGCCACCCACCCCAGCCCGGCGGAGGGTCGAGGCGTGTGGGGAAGGAAAGGTTCAAAGGAGGCTTTGTGTCCGTATTTCTGCGAGGAGCTATTTTGTTTTTCAATTAAGCGTTTTGTTCTCGGCCAGTTTGGTGCACGTCTTGAGAGTCCCCCGTGGCCGTGACCTTGTGTGAATGACAGAAGAGAGAAACTGCAGTTATTAACACCGTGTCTCCCTGCGACGTCAAATTACTTCGGTGCTGGATTGTAAATACCTGGGTTGCACCATCTATGAAATCGTTGAGTTATTTGCCAGGCCTGTGTGTTCATTTAGCCTCGCGGCATCCCTCTCGGGTGGTTTTGAACCATCCCAATTTCACGGATGGGGAAATAAAAATCTCGTTGCTGAAATAACGTGTGTCGTGAAAAGCCTGAATGAGCGGCTGTGTGTTGCCGGGCCATCCTTTTGCTGTATGAGCATAAGGTTGCTGTTAGTTGTAGAGGAATTTTCTCTTGTTGGTTCCCTCGTAGCCTCCAAGCAAATAATTTATAATACTAACGAAGATGGGATGGTCCTGGCGATCTCCATCAGTAAGCAAGTTTCCCCAGCATCTTTCTGCCTGGGAGAGCAAAGTCAAATGCAAAAAAGCAAAGGAAAAATCCACGGCAGGGTAGCTGGGGAGCGGCGGCCGTGTTGCTGCCCGGCCGGCTGGCGTCGCTTTTCAGTGGGCTTTTTTGTTTAATTTATGAAGAGGAAAAAGAGACCTCCAGAAAACAGGTTCATCGTCAGCTCCAAAAATGCAGAGTTAGGTTTGTCTTGCGCCCAAGTGGCACTGCTTAATTAGCGCATGCGGAGCTGTGATTTACATTTGTGAAACTCAGGGCAGTTTATCTAACTTTTTTTTTCCCCCCAATATAAATGTGGGATCGGGAGGATTCACGCGTGGAGCTTCTCGGCTACAGCAAACCTTTAACGTTTCAGCAAGGTCTTGGTGTGTAAACACAAACCTGGTTGTAGTCTCTCCCTAATTCCCCCCGCACCCCCCCCCCCCCCCTTTCCCCCCCCCCCCCTTTCTTGGAGAAATGAAACTGGCCATGTGTAGCATTTGGTTTTGTTTCTGCTTTTGTCCGAGAGCAACAGAGGTGACATATTAACTCACTGAAATGCCTCTAAAATCAACCAAGCCAGCCTGGCCTTCTCTTCCCTCCCACCCCAGAGGAGAACAAGAAGATAACTGGAACATTGTCCCTGTCAGCTAAAGGCAGTGGCGGCTTCTTGGCTTGAATATGACTAGCAGGTGGTTTTTTAAAGTTTTATTTTTTTTTCCTGGATAGAAGAAAGGAGTTATGTGACTTAGTGGAGAAGATGTGATGGGGGTTAAAATGGGCACGCTGTTTCTCTGGCACAGGCAGAATTAATTCTTGAGTTAAAACCCCTTTTTTTTGGTCGAGGTTCAGCTGATTCCTGAGTCTTGCGTCCTGTAAATCAACAGCTTTTATTGGAGGATGGGATGACTCTTGCAAGCACATTAACCTGTCAAGCTCAAATAAAGAAGTTTTGTCCTTGGTAGAACAAGCTGTAATGGTCTGCTCTGCCTGCTGCCAGCACCGCTTTTTCAGAAGGGCTGGCCGTCTCTTCTCAAATGTGTCAGGGCTCTGAACGCAGCCTGCAAAACCCATAAAACTTTCCGTCTCTGATACCGGTTACTCGTGTTAGCGCGTGTTAGGGAGCAATGCCTTACTGCCCGTCTTCAAACCCATTTGCCCTGCCGTTTCAGGGACGGACGGTCCTCCTGCATCTTTGCAGACTAGGAGTTAAGTAGTCCCTAATGGGCATTTGCTCCATTTAAGGCAGCGGCTCTGGTTGTGCGTATTTCCTCTGGAGGAGCGATTTTAGACTCAGACCCCAGAAAAGCACCGCTTTACCTCTCAGATGTTAATTATTTGATGCTTTTGCAAATCGGCAGCTCCATCCGTTCTCCTTCAACGTGCGAGCCTTTCCCTGCCAGCGCGGTGGGGCTCCCCGCTGCCTCCCACCCAGGGGTTGCAGTGCCATTTCTTAGCAGCATGCTGTGGCTGTGCTGCGGAGGGTGAGTTCATGGGAAGGAAAGCTTCGTGCTAACGTTTGGCATTAACAGGGGATTACTAGAGATGCTTGGGGTTGGGAGAGGACTTGTCATACGCACCAGATTTGAGGGCAGTGCACCTCTAACAACCATCACGAGCACCTCTAATAACCACCTAACGTGAGCGACGCCAATGCATGCACGTGTCCGTCGTTAACAGATTTGGTAACGACGTTGGAGCAGCATCTCGCGCTTGATGCGAAGTGCAATGACCTGATCGGATCAGTGTCGTGAAAAATCTTACGGAGAATGAAATGTAATCTTAAACTTATTCAGGGCCTGGAGAAGAATGGTAAGAATTTGTCTGAAATGGGTGATGCCAAGGAAGTTTGGCACGCAACGGTGTTCTTCGTTAGTCTGTTGGGCAGAGCTTATTAGAGGGAACCAGTGGATTACATGTGTGCAGGGGTTCAGCCAGCTTCCCCCAATGCTCTTGTTCTGTGTAGCTTAGATTTTGCTTTGGCAGTGTCCTGCATGGAAAGGAGTTGGTGATGTTTCTACTGTATTGGGATGGAGAAGCTTATCCGTGGCTTTTCTAGCTCTTCGTTGCCTGAAAAAGTGTTCTGGCTTTGAAATGTCTTGTTCTTCCTGCTCAGAAGTGCCTATTTCTTCCCCCTCAAACTTTCTCTGTCTAATTGAAACTCATGTGTTTTCACATATGCAGTTTCACCAACAAAAAGTTTGTAGTTCTGATCTCAGGGGAATATCTGTGCCACTAACTTCACCGGGGGACAGCAACTTGCTGCCAGAAACGTTCTCCGGTCTTTGCTGTTTAGCAGCAGTGTTTGCGACGCAAACACGCAGGTTCTGAGATCGTGATAATAGGTATATTTAAACCAGCAAACCACAGCCACTTGGGAGTCATTTTGGGTTATTTGAAGGGAAGAAATAGTTGTGCTTGTTTACTATATAAACAACACAATTATTAAAAAAGGATAGTATTAAAAATACCTTTCCTTTTGGAAATGTGAGGTTGTTTTTCGGAGGCGTGGACGTAAACCAAGGTGTTTAATTTTCAGAGGCAGTTTTGTTCCTTGTGTTTGTTTCTTATGGGAAGTCAGACTGTTCGGGCTCTGATTTAACCATTTCCATAGTAACCAGCTATGACTGAACCAGGATTAGGACTTCAATAAGGAATAAGCAGCAGGGACACAGAAGCTCCGGCTCTTAAAAATCATGTTTTTATACAGTTACCGCAAGGGTTGCTATGAGCAAATGGCTTCCAAACAGCTTTTGAAAAATATCAGTGGATCTCGGGTACTGAGTATACGTTAATGACGTTTCTGTGTTCAGAACTTTTTGCTGTAATATTTTATTATTAGATCCTTTTTTTGGCTACTTAAAGAATTGAAACTCTATTGCTTTTAAAATATGCTTTATTGCTAATTGAAACCTTTAGCTACTCGGTGGCATTTCATGACTTAGCTTTTTGCATTCTGGCGTTAAACGTCTCGAAAGAGCAGCGAGGTGAGAGCAGGGCTGCACAGCCGTGCCTTGCCAGGCTTCAAGGACATCTAAGCTTAAATCTTGGCCAAGCGGGAAGCAAAAAGTACTGGTACGTGCCACGCTCGGACCAAGGCACCGCAACTCTGTCCTCACCTCCTAGCTGACCTGACCGCCACGTGTGCTTCAGTACAAAGAGATGCCAAGGAAAATGGTGAACGTAACCACCAGACAAGATGAATGCTCGTTGCCTGGATGAAGCTGTCCGCTTGTTGTGCAGAAAATCAGACTATATGACCTGGGAGCTTCCCAGTTGTCAGAGATACGAGGACGGGCTGTTGTATGGGCTGCTGCTCTTGCTGATTCGAACGCTAGCACTTTGCCTTGCACGGGCTCCCCGGGGCTGGTTCTCAGCAGCCAGTAAGCGGGAATAGGAGCAGCTACAGCTTGGCTGGCAGAGAATAGCTCGAGAGATCAAACTTGCTTTGTTCCAGCACTGACCTCTTTTTAACTCCTCAAAAAGAGACAGTTATTTGTGCCAAAGAAGCACTTGACTGGTAACGTGACGATCCTCTAAGCCTTAAATGAAAGATAAGGAGATCTTTAGTATTCTGGTCAATCCCCAAGGAAAATAAGTCGGTATTAGTTCCTGGGAAGAGGAGAAGCTGTCGGGTCATTTTGTTGACTTTTAGGGGTTGCCAGGGGATGGCTAGCCTTGGCTGGGTTGCATTTAATACGGGCACGCAGGGCCAACTGAGTAGCCTGGGGGATTTGAAAAAGCAGCTCTGCTAAGGCTGGGGAGGAATGGAAATGCAAGTGGGAAGATTTAGGCAGATATCAAAACATGGCAATTTCGTTATTGTAACTTTGGGTAAAGGCCAACCCTGATTAGAGGGGGAAGCAATTCTTCAGACAGAAATTTTTAAAAGACTATGGAGAGAAGGAAACAAATATAAGGTTCAATTTATAAAGTATATTTGGGAAGGAGTTAAGCAACACACTTGTGTCCTATGGGAATGATGAGCTGCTTTCCAGACCAACGGTGGTGAGAGAATATTAGACATCTAGCAAAAACACTTAAAATCAGCAGTTGTAGGTAATTTGCACCTAGGAATCCTAAAATAATCAGCCGAAGAGATTGTTAGCCTGCTGTGTTTTGATTTAAATCTTTTCTGAATAGTGGATAAATTCCAAAGGACTGGAAAAGTGCTCATAAAACACCACTACTTAAAAATAAAGGCAAGAGGGGTAACTTGGGTGAAGCCAGTTCGACTGCCGTCGGTGTGGAGCAGAATGACGAAAAGCCTGATTTGCAGTTCTTTTAACGGAGCGAGAAAAAGGGAGTGTCATTTTTGTAATGTAAATTTGATTTAGTGAAGGGTTAGTGTTGCACAACATGCTGGTTAAAAATTACAGCTCTGAAATGGGTAACCGATAGCTTAATAGCTGTCAACGAGGAATCGTCATCTGGCAGAAGCGTTGCTTTTTGGGGCCTGTGCACCCAGTATTTGCATTAGTCATTTGGAAATAGGTGTACGTTTTCTGCTGGCTTAATGACAGCTGGCTCAAAGTCTTGAAGGCTGGTGAGATCCGGGCAGCAATTGTCATCTGTTTCTATTAAGTATGAGCCCTTTTGAGCAAAAAGGGCTTGCAGGGCACGCGGATGTACACCCGTCTGGGGAAAACACAGGGCTTATCCACAAAATGGGTTCATCTCCGGGAAACCAGCGGCGTTGAGAAGGATGGGTTCACGTATCAGGTGAGGGATGGTGTCCCCTCCGTGTTGCCCTGGTTCATGTGGCCCAGTGTGGGCATTTGGAGACATCTTAAAAAGTCAGCCGTGGGGCGGCGGTAGGAAGAGAGCGCCACGTTAATCTGGTGGCTTATCAAAAAGATATGAGAAGCGTCCTCCATCATAATGCACAAGTGTTTGCACCCTTTAAACGTATCGGGTACAAAATGCTTTTTGGAAGCGAGTGATGGCAGGAACCAACAACTGGAAGTAAGCTATAGCATCGTATGGGCTTTAAGTGAAGCCGTTAAAGAAAGGAGTGCCTCCTCCACCTGCTGTCTTCAGGATAAGGTTGTGTCCTTTCCCTTTTCTTGGAAAAGATGCTTTACTTGGATGTGGATTGCCGCAGTGTAGGGGTAACTGGCTGAGACTTCCCAGATCAGCGGCATTTTAAAAGTCAGGTGAGGTGATTTAAACACCCCTTTTGGCCTTCAATCTTTGAATGCGATGCAAAGTGAGCCGCTTCCCTTGTTATTACAGTGGAAGGCACCAAATAGCTGGGCAGGCTCCTGCCAGCAAGGAAAAATCATGGTAATGCGCTAAAGCCCAGAGGAAAGTTTCATATTCCTCAAAATGTTGTATTCCCCGGAGCAGATCCTTCTCGCAGGTAGCCGGGACCTGCTCCACACGCAGGGCAGCACATGATGGGTAGGACAGTTCGCTTTACTTGGAGGAAAAATAAGCCTCACGCTTTGTAATTTCATACGCAAAGTTTGGCTGCACGCCGGGAGAGGAGATGATAGAAACGCCTTCCGCGACCGCATTCCTCTCTGCTGATTATCAAGGCTTGCCCCTCCTTTGTGATACAACCTGCCTGAAGTTCGGGAAGTGGTTGAACATGAAATCTGGTGCTTTCCTCAAAACGCTGGAGGAGCCTGACATTTTTGCAATGGGAGCTCAATAAAATCCGGTTGTTCTTCAGCAGGGAAATAAAACTTCTGCCTGGCAGGACTGTAGGTTGTGGGTGGTGACAGGAGATGGACTCATCTCCCTAGTAATGACCCAGAAGTCGTCGTCTTCACTGCCCTCGTGGTACGTGTAAATGCTTGGCTGTGCTTACAGAGTGTTTTTACCAAGTTGTTACTGTCCATCTCTGAATATTGAACTGTCAGATGTGTTCTTCTCTCTGCCTGGTGCTGGCTAGGAGGAAAGGAAACTAATGCGATTAATGCTGACCGAATAACGTGGTTTACATCCCAAGTTTGCAGGACCCAGGTTCCGAACCTTGCAGACATCATCCAGTTCCCCACATAAGTTCAGCTAGGATCGCAAGCTGTTCACTGATCCCATGTAAAGCTTGCTGCGGGCCTTGTGGGTGTTGCAGAGAGGCAGCTGACACCCTTCTTTGAATAACCTGATGCAAATCTTCGTGGATTTATACCTTGAACAGGCAGTGGATTAGACTCTTTTCATCTCAGACCTCTTTGTGAAGAGTAGGAGTCAGTGGAACAGAAGTCTTCATGTAGGTAGCTACAAGCGAAGGGTTGCCGGTTGCGACGCCTGCGAATTAAAATAGGTAGGAGACGACAAGCGAGCTAGCTTTTTAATGTTGGGAGTTTATCTTTGGAGTGTCTCCTTCCAGAGGGTGAAGGATGGGAGTGACTTTGTTTGCAGGCAGTTGGTGAACAGTCTTGTAGACTTGTGTGTGTCTCCGATCTTATGACTTACAGCTAATAATAAACACCTTGCCACAGGGTGCCTTGAAAAGAGGAATCGCTAGAGCGAGAGTGGAACGGCAGAGGGGTTATTTTTGGCTCCCTTTGTGGCATTAAGGTTTCAAATGTGAGAAAATGAAGTTGAACCGAAAAGTAGTGAGAGTTGAATTGCTGCTGCGCACCTGTGGGGAAGTGACCACCAACAAGCAAAGGGAAACACATTAAAACACTTGAAGGACGAACCGGTAGTTAGGGCAAATGCTGTTTTGGGGAGGAATACTTCCTTTCCCGAGTTAAGAAATGAAAGCTGTGACGCAACTGTTGAACAGAAATACTTGAAGAGGATGATGAAGGGGCAGATCTTAAGACAAAAATTGGAAGCAAAGTGGAGAACCCCAAGACATCGCTGCTGTGTCAAAGCCCTGAGGGATCGGATAAAACCGGTAAGGGCAGAGAAGAAAGAGGAGCGAGATGGGGCAGCGGTAAAACATGGAGCTGTAAGGTAAGTTGTGTGTTTGAGAGGCCGTCTCCGTATCAATAAATGATCACGGTAATGGGACCTGCCTTTCTACAACCCTTTGCTCCCGAGGAGGCACAGCATCCTCCCCGCAGGCTCCGTATCTTGCGTGTGGTTTCAGGTTCTTGCACCTGCAGGAGTGGCTGGAGAGGGAAGCTCCTCCACGTTCCTGCAGCCGTTGTCTGCACAGCCGGTTGTGCACAGGAGGGAGGAGGTGTTGGCTGCAATCCCCCATTGCTCCTCTGCAAGGGCGGTGAGTCACCCGCTGCTGCACTAAGCAGAATATCAAGGGAAAATTATTTCCCCCCTTCCCCTCTAGTTCTTAACGGCTCTCTGAGTACCGCCGTCTCTCAGCTTCGCTCAGGCGAGGTCATATCTTCAGAAGGCTTTATATCTTAGCTTGGTCCGTTTGTAGCACTGATGGATGCAGCGGGAGCTGCTCCGGCTGCCTTTGCGCTGAAGCGGATGAGCGCGCACGCAGTCCCTCTGCAGACGATGCTGTGCCTGCACGCGAGGACGGTGTCGTACGGCATTTCAGCTCTGCCCCAGCTCTTTGTTGATACCCCAGGGATTTCAGATGGGTATTCCCTGAAGAATTTGGCTGTATTCGTTCAGACTAAAGTGTTAGTTTTGAATATAATTTCAGGGTATGCTCTGAGTAACTACCTGGAGAGTGCAGGGGATGCAGGTAAAGCTTGCTGTGCTAAAACTTCTCTATCGCTAGCCAAAGCTATGAGCATTGCCAAGCAAAGGGGTGCATCTCTGGTTTTCGTGGAGGAGGAATGATCTCTAAGGGGAACTAACAGATTTTTTTTTCTGGGAATATCACCGTGACTTTAGGAAATATTAGGGTGGTAAGGGGGAATAAATTAAATTAAAACCGTTAGGGGATCTAACGGATCAAGCTGCTGCGAGCACCAAATCAGTCCTGTCCTTTCCGCGCCCTGCTGCCGTTGTGCACAGTCAGTCTCTAAGGCTGCAGACACTTTAATTGCCTCTTTCTGCCGGAGTAATTTAAAGTCCAGCTTTCTTAGACAGCGGGGAAACCCCAGCATTTTGGGTGAGGAAGCGTGGAAAGCAGAGGAGGGATCTTCTCCAAAGCCTGGCTGGCTGGGTGCTGCTAGCCGTGCACCCTGCTTGCTGCCTGCTCCAGTGTAAAAACCATCGAGAAGCGCTTTGAATCAGCTGCAGTTTATGTGTATATTTAGCAACCCGTGACGGCTCCCTCCACACAGCATCTAGAGTAAGCTGCTGTCAACTTACAACTTTGCCTTTTTTCAGCTCGCGTGAATTCAAGCGCTTGAAGGCAGCACAGGAAGCCCTCGTGGTAAGCTGTGGGTAGGGAGCGTCTGCAGGGGGAAGGCAGCGCGGCCTGGCTGGAAATGCAAGCAAAAAACTCGGCAATCGGAAGAGGGGCAGCGATCCTCCTCTGCTGCACCCATCAAATATTGCTTTAGAAACTCCTTTTTCTGTAGAGTCGCTGACGAGCTGCCTCTTTGCAGAGCTGCGACCGTTCCTGACGCTGCTGGAGGTTTATGGCCTCTTTGCCACGTGTCGCCTCTGCCCTGTGGCTGGGGGTTTTCGTCACTCTGCTAATGAAACCGAAATCTTGTTTACAGACTGTTTTGCAAACAGGGAACCAGCATTACTTTCTTTTGCTGGGGGTGAGGGGGGGGAAGCCTGACTTCAGACATCCATTTCAGACCTCGTTTGTGTTCCGCTTGCACGCTGATCTGTCTGGTGGAGCCTGATTAGCGGCAAATGATGGCAGGGAGTATAATTTAGAGGGCATTCGTGTCGGTGATGAGCAGGCTGGAAATGGTCACATGCAGTTACGCCTTCTCCTTGAACTGTGCTGCAATCCTCATTATCCTCTGTTCCCTTCTGCTGAAGTGCAGGAGGGGACCATATCTCCTTCTTTCCAGCTCAGGACATCCCCAGGGAGACTCCCGCACCCATTCTCATGTTGCCGAAGGGCAGCGCGCCCGCTCCGCGCCGTCCGAGAAGGCACTACGAGGAGAGCTGTAGCAGAGAAAAAGTCCCTGGTTGAAGGCACGACAGGACTTGTTGCATGAAATTGCATTTGCTGGTGGTGCGCTCGATTTTTCTAGGAATATCACCAGGACTTTAGAAAATATTCGGGTGGTAATGGGGAATAAATTGGAATTGGGGATTTTGGGCAAGCTCTAGAAGAGTGGTAGGGTTTCAGTATCAAATTATTTCAGCATACAGGGAAAAGAAAGATTTGCAGCGCTGCAAAGAGCGCAGGCTTGCGGTGGGAAGAACAGCCACGGCTTGATGTGAATATTTTTGCCAAATCTCTCTTTAGGATTTCAGAACCTGCTTATAACCCTCCCAGATAAAATTCTAGCAAGAATGAGGGGAATGTAGGCTCTACGCACATGCGCTAAAAGTATGAAGAGATGAAAGGAATGAGAAAGGACTTAAGAGTGCAAGAAGGTACTTCCCACAGCTTTAAATAACGTGGACTGAAGGGTGTCTAAATATTACCTAGCACTAAGCTCACACCAGAAGGTTAGAGCAGGCTGCGCGTGCTCATGTGAGCCAAGCTCACGGTCTTTACTGAACAAGAAATGTCTGTGCAAATATCACAAGGTTCCTATGGACTTAAAAATAAAAATAAAATCACAAACAGGGAGTTAAAACTGAACCAAGTATTGGTTTTGGGAATGATTTTTTTTTTTTTCTTTCTTTCTAAAAAGACAGGACCATTTTTCTTGCCCTTTGATCAGGAGCTGAACCTGAACAACTCCAGTCACTGATGAGCCTGAACCAGAACTGAGCTATTTCCTGGCTCGCCTTCCTGTTTGCATGTAATCTAATTTTTAACCCAGGTCGCAGAATAGAGTTTTAAAGTTCATATAGTCAAGATGCATGTGATAAGTAAGCCTTTGACTAGGGAAACCTTTCTGGTCCTTTCAGAGGTTAGGAATAAGTCTAGCTGGTAAATAATTTTGGTATCCTGAAGTTGACTATTAGGTGTCTGAATTCTCCGGTGAAGCTTTTAACAGAGCAAGTGACTAATCAAAGTGCTGATCTGAAAGTGATGTTGGTCGTGTTCTGGTTATAACCAATTTTTCCTTGCGGCTTTCCAAAATGAGATGTACGCCTATTTCAGGGTTGAAAAAAGACTTTGAAGAGCCTGACCTAGAGGGCTTCGTCTCTTTGAATTGGGTGAAAAGGACCGGTAACCTTTGTGGTGCGACGAAAAGGTGTTTCTTGAAAATAATTTCTCTGGTCTCTGAGCTGTTCCTGTTGAAAGGCAGAGATGAATGTTGGCACAACAGCCCCCGTGCGTTTGTGGCAACATGAATCGTAGCCAGATATTACAAATGCTGTGTATTTATTACTAGGTAACTTGGGTAATACTCCTCCTGCGACCGGCCACGCTCAAAGAGACTTAATCTGCTGTCTGCTAGAGCTGCCACATTTTGCTTTTCATTTGGAGGATGACGGGGGAGTTCAATCAGAAAAGCAACTGCTTCCAGGGAAGTTGGAAGTTCATTCATTGCGTTTGCTGTACCGATATACTGTGCAAAATAAGGGCAGATGTCTCTGTCACGGAGCATACTTCAGTGGTTGAATGAAACTAGTTAGTAAGTGTGAGAACCAAACAAAACCCTTTCCGGCTCATTATTGTTAACGTTCGATATCTGTGCCTGTCTGGATAATAAATATAATAGGTCGCTTGACTAATAAGCTGTTTAATAAGCTCTGGTGAGACCCCCCCTGCAGTGCTGCGTCCAGCTCTGGAGCCCTCAGCACAGGAAAGACACGGACCTGTTGGAGCGGGTCCAGAGGAGGGTCACAAAAGTGATCAGGGGGATGGAACAGCTCTGCTATGGAGAAAGGCTGAGAGAGTTGGGGTTGTTCAGCCTGGAGAAGAGAAGGCTCCGGGGAGACCTTACTGCAGCCTGTCAGTGCTTAAAGGGGGCTTATAAGAAAGATGGCAGCAAACTTTTCAGCAGGGCCTGTTGCGACAGGACAAGGGGGAATGGCTTTAAACTAAAGGGGGGTAGATTTAGACTAGATATAGGGAAGAAATTTTTTATGCTGAGGGTGGTGAGGCACTGGCAGAGGTTGCCCAGAGAGGTGGTGGCTGCCCCATCCCTGGAAACATTCCAGGTCAGGCTGGACGGGGCTCTGAGCGACCTGATCTAGTTGAAGGTGTCCCTGCCCACGGCAGGGGGGTTGGACTAGATGACCTTTAGAGGTCCCTTCCCACCCAAACTATTCCATGATTCTGTGATTGTGCCAGTGTCTGGATGATGCAGAATGAGCCTCTTTACCATACTGAACACCCTGTTAAAGAGAAATCCGGTTTATGTTACTGCATGGTGTTTCTGAAATTAGACCCTTTGTTGTGCTGATCGCTGTTTGATTTCTGCCGGCTTGTTTTGCAACCTGTTAAAACGTCCAAACTGATTACTTGGGAGAAAGAAAAGGGACCTGTGCGAAGCCTGCTGACGTCCGCTCCCTGGACTTTTGCAGGTGATCTGCTGCGTTGCAAGCCAGCCGAGCGTGGGCTTGCTCACTTCCTAAGCTTTCATGATCTCTTCAGTCTGCCTATAGTTCCCTTCAACGCAATAATATCCATCCTTTCTTCTGGGTCTGGGAGCACAGGATTTAACTTCAGGTCCCTGCCGCAGTGACACGGTGAAGGCCTGCGGGGCTGCTGGCAGTCCTCTGTTTTGCTCGGCGCCCGGAGCTCCTTTTGCTCTGCCATTTAACGCGGGGTGGTAATTCAAGCACGGGACGAGGCTTCTGAGCTCCGTTACTGATTGCAACGTGCCGTTTGCTCTCTGAATTGATGCAGTTACCAGTAATAAGGGGGACATCAGCGCTGAGTGGCGTGATCGCCTGCGAGAGGAAAATTAAATTTTCCTTGCCTCTTCTTACATTTATTTATCGTGCTATCTGTACAAGCAGGATACTAAAGGGAGAAAAAGGAAAACAGGCTTAATTTAAAGGTGTCGTAATTTAAAAGTCATTTCAAAGCGCGCCTTGCTGTTTTGTCTACCCTGTGCCCTCCGGGAGGGTTTCTGGGCTGCTGTTTGCTCTCTGGCATTTCCAGAGAGGCCAAGGCCTGACAGATCAACTTCTCCTTCTTTCAGAATAAGGACAGCGGCGAACGTGAGAACAAGCAGTTCAGAGAAGATGACGAAGAGGAGACCGTCAAGCACAAGTAATTATTTATTTATTCCCACTTGTCGCTCTTGTATGTGTTGTTCAGGTGCTGCTCTCGTGTTTGCTAATTAGGATCTTTCCTTGGCTTCTAACATGCAATTTATTATCATTTTTTTTTAGTGTGAATCTGATCTCACGGTGTAAATGATCTGAGATAGGGGAATAAAGAGGAGAAGCCTGGGGCTGACTTGCAGCATTTCTGGGTGTAGCATGGGGAAGGTGGTGCCGTCGGAGGTGTCGGGAGCATTTAGGCTGCCTTGCTCCAGGTTCCCTTGAATTCAACAGCCGTTGCTGCATCTCTGTCCCCTGCACGTGTGTTGTTTTAAGCGTGGATTTTTTTTTTTTCCCCCCATGAATGGAGGCCTGTAGGGTACACGTGGCTGTTTAACTGCGGCCCACCGCTGTTCTCTCTTGTCACTGGAAAATGTGAGCACAAAACTAACCGAGGCAGGGTGTCACTCCTGGCAAGGACCAGCTGACTGTGCAGTTGGTTTCCTGCTGGTAAAAACACCGTCAGGCCTCCTTTGGAGACGACGGGGGGGTGCAGTTTGGTTTGAAGATGTGGGATGTGACCTTTTCTCATCGCTTTAGCAGCTAGAAACCTCCTCTGTGGGAGGTGTGCACCAGAGATGCTGCTGCAGACGAGCACGCGTGCTCTGCTGAGGAAGTAGAGCAAAATCCTCGCTGCTTCTTGGGACTAACTCCCGGCAGAAAACGCATCCCTTCTTGAGAACTGCCCACGTGGATTTGGGGCTGGGAGTGGTTCTGCAGAACCATCACCGACGCTGAACTTTCTTTGTAGGCGCCGTGGTTGGGTTTCATGCCGAAAGAGGCACGAGGTCTGGGCTGAAGCTGAAACAGGAGCTAGAGATCTTGGAAATGATGATGAATAATGAATAAACAGCTCTTGCTTTCCAGCCCCGCCACTCGATACGCTGCGTGGGGAGGTGATGCAGCATGCGGTGGCCCGCTGACGAGGAGCATCAGGCCTGGGCTGTCTTTACTGCGCGATGAGCTGGCATCGTTGGGCTAGCAGCGATGCACTCCTGCTCCCAAAGTGGAATTCTGAATTGGTCTGCTAAATCTCTGAAAAAAATCTCTTTTTCTACTCCGACTGACTTTCAGGCTGGGGATTGCTTCTTTTTAACCGCTGCTGAGCAGCCTGGAGCGTATCAGAAGCGATGCGGTTTCATACCAAGTCTTCGGCGTCACTACTGTCAAGTTGGCAGATCACTTTTTCCACGAGCGCTTGTTCGTGAGCTCTCATCTTGTGGCAGGTTCAGCAAAAAAAACTTTCCTTTGCCTGTGGGTGATGCCCTTGAAACTTCACCGAGGTTATATGTAGAGAGCAAAGGTGTAGAGCAGGAACTCCCATCTCCAGCCAGCTCTGTACTGATGCATGAAACTCCCCGCAGATGTGGGCACAGGGCTTCTCCTGAAATAGGTGGGAGTGATGCCTTCGGGGAGGCAGCTTTTGGGGCAAAAAGTTTCCTTTCCAGATCGATTTTCCTGCAGGATTCTGTAGCTCATTGTCCCTCTATCCAACCATGGCATGTTTTGTCAGGATCCAAACGTAACTTTGCAAGGCAAATTAAAGCAAGATCTGCTCTGCAGGAAATGTTTGAATCACAAATTTGGCTGAGGTGATTCTTAGCTTTTCTTTACTTGTTGAATGTCCTTTTTCTGTCGCCGGAATTGGGTGTGTGTTTTTAACGAGATCTTAGCAGGCCAGCGAGCCGATAACTTGATTTCGTCTTAGATTTTTATGTCCCAATAGTGTAGCTCAACTTTCTTAGCTCTTTCAAAAAGGGAACTGCTGTGCACTAATGCCCTGTCGGCTGGTGGCAAAAAGTAAGCTGAGATAATCCACCGGCGTTTACCCTGAATTTGGGAAACAAGAGGTCCTGGTAACTGAAGTCTGCCTTCCCTGCGAACCGCTCCCTCGCCCCAGACAAGCGTCTCAAGAGCTGTGCTGCTTTCTCATGCCGAAAACCGCCACGAGCACGACGTGGGGAGGGGAAATCTAGTGGTTCAATAAATAATCCTGCGGCCTGTATGCAGGGTTTAGGTGCACTGACCGCCCCGAAAACCGGGCAGCACCCTGGGCTTTCGCTGCAGGCTGGTTCCTCCTCCATCCCTTGCAGCTGCACCTCCTGTGCCAGCCCGCACCCGAGACCATCCTTTATACCCTGTGGGAAGGACAGAACCGCCGGGCGCTGGCTTTACTAACATTTTCTCGCTGCCTATGTGACGACACGCTTTTTGGCAGCTTCCTGTTTTTTTTTCTGATCGACTCAAATCTCCCCCCCCCCCCCCTTTTTTTTTTCTTTTTTTTTTTTTTGTTCCTTGTTTTTTATCTTTCACGCTGCAAGCTGCCACCGCAGGAACAAGTGCTGACGAAGCCCTCCGCGAAAACCCTGATACACTCGCAGCAGTTTCAGCTCAGGCTATCTCTGATCTGAGCTCTCAGGGGAGTTTATATCTCTAATTGTGAAGAGCTCGGGTTATTATTATTTTTGCTTTTAACCAGTTACGCTTAGCCCACTGACCAGGAAACACCTCCTGCCACGGCGCACCCTGCGATCCGCTTTTGAAAGGAACAGGGTGTGGGTGGACTTTGGCCCTTCCGCCTGGTTCCCGCGGGGAAAAGCGGTCGGTTTGGGGCTCAGGGATCTTCAGGGAGAGCGCTGCGTAAAGCCACGGCTGGCTGGAGACTGGCGTTGCCACCCCGCAGGGAGCAGAGAGGCGTTGAGCTTTGTGGCCGCTTGCAGAGATGAATTTCTGGGAGGAGCTGGGGGAGGCAGGGGTTGGGAAATGCGATCTCTCCCCTCGCTGTGCACTTTTTTTACTCTTTTTTTTTTTTTAATCTCTGCACAAAAAAATACAGCGGCGAGTCTGCTCAGTGTTGGCTTTAGCTTGGCAGGACAGCGAGGGCAGCAGCAAGGATGACTGCTGTGCGGATGTGCTTCCTTACATCCTGGAGCCCGGAGACCTTAATGAAGAGTTTAAAAAAAGCCAAAAAAACCAAAATGAATTGAAAAATTGTAATCAAATATGGGAGAGAGCAGTATTTATGTGTAGGCTGAGCTGAGTACATGTGGCGTGTTTGACCGACATCCGCGTGGACAGCTGAACCTGTTACCGCTGGTGGCTTGTCCTGATGGACACTGTGCGACGCGTCAGGCTCCATCACCACCCCACATCTCCAGGGACCGAGCGCATGTCCCCTCCGTTGGGGAAGTGCTTGGCCCACGGCAGGAGGAGGTGGGCAGAGGCAAGGCTTGTAGCGTCGTACCTTTTGCTGGGCGCTGGAGAAGGGAGAACAGGAGTTTAGATGGCTGAATCCACCTGGCTGGTAACCAGTGGGGTTACCTGGGGGAGATTTAGGAGCTGGCAGGATCTTGGCTCCCTCCTGAAGACGCTTGTGCCCATTTTGATGCAGTGCAGAGCCCTTCTCCCCCCTTCTCCCCTCCAGAGGATGCTGTGGACCTTCACTCTGGTTAGAGCTGTGCCTGTCGCGCTCTGGAGGAGATTCTGGGAGATGATCTGCTTTTGCAGGGAAGGCCCCATGGAGCTTCAGCTGGTCCGAAGCCAGGCTGCACCCTCCGAACAGAGAGTGTCGATGTGTTCAACGGGTGCCTGGTGATCCCGGTTTTGCGTTGGGTGTCCCTCTGCCCGTCCCCCACCAAGGGTGAGCAGCCAAAAGTGAAACCCTGGCCCCTCCTACCCAACCCTTGGCTATGAGTTCCCAGCATCTTCCCAGCAGTCCACTCTTTTTCAGTAGTCATTGCTGGGAACGCATCCCTGCTGTAACCAAACTACAGCATTTTGGGTGTTGATTTTTGGGTGCTTAAACCTCTGTCTGACCTGCCTGTGGGAGAGCTCTTGGTGTGGTGTGGGGGTAAGGCTGTACGTAACCCTGAGCTTACCTGGAGCATCTTTTTGCTCCCAGACCCTGTGCTGGCTCTGTGCTCAGACAGTGGATCTGAACGTGGTTATTGAAGTGCAGAGCTGCAGCAGCATTGTGCTTGGTACTGTTTTGGGGCCGGCTAGGGAGATGTTGAGGTCCTGTGGTCATCTAGATGCCACCAATGTACCTTCAGGGCCCCTTTTTTGGCTTGAGCCTCAAGGGCGGCAGATCGTTTCTGACCCACCACCAGCCAAAGAAGCTGGAGAAACCCCGTAAGAGCACGAGCAAAGCATGCTCTTGTGCCGGCACGCGGAGGAGCATAGCTGGGTGCTGCGGGCAGGGTCAGGGTTTGCACATCAGCCAGCTCCTGGTGCTGCATCACCAGGCTGGGTCCCGCGCTGCAGATCGAGTGTGGGTTTTGTCCCGGTTGTATTTACCGGTGTTGAAGTTGCTTGTGTCTGCCTGGAAAGGGCTCAGCTGCCTGGTAAAGCAGCGTGGGAGGCCAAACAACCTCGTGGCACCTGCCTGCGTTTGAAGAGCTTCTCTTGCAGCCCTCCTGCAACACCCAGGGATATGTCTCTCCCCATCCGTGCTCCCCCAAGAAGCACGTCCTGAGAAACCAGCTGCCTCGGTGAGTTTTGGGGGCTCGCGGTGTAATAGAGGCATTTGGTTTTTTGGCATTCCTCGAGTGCCTTTTGGCAGCTGCTCGGGGAGGAGGATGTGCTCTGACACGCTCAGCAGTTTGAGTAGGAGCAGCCCTCTCCCAAGCAAGAAGAGATTGCTTCCTCGGAGGGTGGGTGCTGATGGGTCTCTGCCTCTGCTTGTTGCTTGCTCCTTTTCTGCCCTGGGCGAGGAATCTAGGAACGACGACAACAACTTTGTCCTCTTGATCAAACAACAGCTCTGGACCTCTGCGTTAGAGACGTCTCTATCCTACCGCAAGAGAGCGTGCGAGGAGAGCCTTGTCTAACACGGTGTGCGTTTGGGACATGAAAGTAATTTCTTGGTTTCGAAGTCGGAGCAGATGCAGATTGTCTCGGCGTGTATCTCGGTTGCTGGAAAGGTCACTGCGTGCAACGAGGCAGCCTTGGAGATGTACGGACCATGCTTTTGAGCCAGCCCAGCTGTAGGGAAGCCTCCAGGAAGGTTGCAGCAGGAGGTGGTGCACCCAGATGTCAAAGAGCAGACGTCAAAGCTGTCTGCAAGGGGACAGGCTGGGTAGGAAAGCGAAGTACCAAAAAAAAAAAAAAAAAAGTTGTTTTTTTGTGAAATTAAGTCTGTGCCAGGATTGATGGGTGTTGCATAGCAAGTCTTGCAGTGCCTCCGGAGGGTGATGGTGCTGTAGAGTTCCCTCAGCACCCACGGGTGATCACGCAGCACCCTGTATGTGCCAGGTGACTTTGCAGAGAAGTGCGGCAGGTCGGGGCGGGGGGTGACCGAGGGGAGCGAAGAGGGTATAAGAGTCCAAGCCTGAAATCTCTGCCCGAATGCTCTTAACCTGGTTCTTTCCATGGGGTCTGCAGACAGAAGGAGGAAGAGTAAGCTTGTCAGTCAAACTCACTGTACAGTGAATTTTCCCTGGCAAAAAAATTAGGGGACCTGCATGAAAAGCTTGAAAATGACTTCTGCTATGTGGTTTGCAATTGGAAACAGAAAAGGGAAGAGGCACTTTGAGGAGGTGTGTTTGCTGTCACTGAAGAGTATCTGAGTGCTGCCTCAGGGGACACCTTCACCACATGGCCCCGCAGGTACCCCAGCGTCCCCGCTCCTTTCAGGTTCTTCAGTAGCTTGGCCAGAGCCCAGCTGCCTGCAACTTGGGGCCCAAAACCTCCTGGATTGCTGCTGAGGTATCCTGCTTTGCTGTCCTTGGCTGTCTGGCTGCCCTGTCCCTGCTCCTTCAAACCTTCTTGCCCTCATGGAACACATGATGGAGCAGAGGGGGGTCCACCAAACCACCACTCCTTCAAGGATTTGAGACCTCCCTTGTCTTTCCTGGAGCAGCAATTTCTTTACATGTTTGTGGCTTCCCAGGACCACTCAGGAGTAAGTGAATTTTGGAGATGCGGAGAAATAAAATTAAATTCTTGTGCTGGTTCCTCTTTAAAGGGCAATGTGGAAATCGTTGCCCAGGACATTCGGTTTCAAGCAAATTGGAGTGGCTGTCGCAAGTTGGAGTGGCTGCCCTGAAAACAGGGCTCTGGAGCAGCTTGGGAAGGTCAAAGGGCAGCAAATTCTCAAACCAGAGAATTTCTCCAGGGGTTTGGAGAAGAAATTGCCTGAAATGGCTGAGATAGGGTTGATAACACCCAGGACTTCCCTAAACTGCTTCCAAAGAATGGAAAGGCTCTACCGTAACACTTCAAAAATAGTTGTCTGGGATCTGGGTGTTGGAAACCACTTTGTTTTGATGATGCAGCAGAGGAAGTATCTTTTTTTTTTTTTTCCTAGCTTCATCAGGTGCCTAGAGCCGACATTGAGGAGCACAAGAGACATTTAAGCGGGGTGATGTGAAGGGCTTGAGGGAGACCGAGAGGTGAAGAGCTGTGGAGGACACCCTCCTCTGATCCTGAGCAGAGTAAGCAGGGTCTGCAAACGCCGCTGGACTCCTGCCTTCTGCTAGTATCTGTCCTGCTGAGGTCTGCTTGCCTCTTTCACCTCCAGAAGCACTAAGAAAACCGTATCGAGATGTCCTAGCCAGCTTTCTTTGGCCCTTAGCCTTGTCCTCAGAGAGGTAAAAATAGGAGGGTGCTCTTGAAGCGGTCTAGTCGGTGCAGCTCCAAGGGACTGTTTTATGATAGTAACTATGGGAGCGGGGGTGCTGTGACATCTGAAGAAATCGCTGTTACGGGGTTCCCTGGCAAACCCATTCCCCGTGTTCCTGACACAAGGACGTCAGCGTGCGGGTGCTTCACCAGAAGGCTTAAAAAGACCCATTCATCAATTGAAAACCGGTGTTTGCTCCATAAAGCCCTTGGGGCTGGAGGAGTAAAGCGAAAACTGACCTCGCAGACAGCTTTGAGTGTCCTGTGTTTTGCATCGAGATAGCTCTTCGCATTCTGCGCATACCCTGCATGCCGTGCCATTTCCAACCCGACTCCTTCAAAGAGAGGCTGACATCCCTTCTTCTTCCCCCGCGAGGAGCTCCAGGCCCACAGTGGAAAGCGGATTTTAGGTATTCCTGACCCAAAACAGGGAACCTGCCACCCCTGACAGGCTTTTAGGAGATGCTGGAAAGCTGTGTCCGTCACTCCCCTCTGTAATCCTGCAGCTACCCCAATCCTCGTGCGGTCCTAGGAGCTTCCAGCACAGACCTGCACCCACTGCTGGCTGTAAGGCTATAACCACCTCCATCCCTAGCAGTCCTGGCTCATTTGGGCTGAAATGGGCTGGGTAACACTGCACGAGGTGCTCGAAGGGGCCGGAGAGCATCTCCTGCGTTTGGCACGTCCATCAATTATAAGAAGATGCTGATAAAATCTGCTAGTGACCGTGCATGAGCTAGATCCCACCCTAAAACCAAACGGTTCAAACCCAGGTCTGGTCCGGGTGCTCAGTCCTTCCCGAGGAGCCCCCAGGAGCTGCACTCCCTGACCTGGCTCCTACGTGCCCGTTCTGCCATGGAGCCCGTTGTCAGCTCTGGGGTTTTTTTTTTGTTTTCATGGGAAATTGGATAAGGAATCAGTTGTAAAGTGCAGTGGGCTGTCTTTCTGGAACGCAGCACTAGAGGAACCGCTGGCACCTGAACTTTATTTAACCCGCCTCTGTGGAAGACCAGTAACAACTTCTACATATATATATTCTTAACCCTTGCCTGCCTTTGAGTTACTTGGGGTAGCACCGCTCTGCTGCTTGTCTCTCTGTCTTTACAGATATACTTGTGCATAGAATGAGGGGGAGACAAATCTGCTCCTGGCGAGCGTGGCACTGCTGGGGCTTGAGCGTGGTGAAATCCCTGAGCCACCCCGAGGAGGCGGCCGTGGGGAGCGCTGGGCACCGAGAATTACCGGAGGCAGGTGCGAGAGCTGCTCTCGCCTTGCACAGTTAATTAAAGGGATCAATTTTTGTTTGTTTTCTCCTGGCGCTTGCAGTTATGCATGGATTTAATAAGAATCTGAAAGCACCGGTGCCGGGGGATCATCTCGCAGCGCTTCTCCTCTTCACCCCCACACATCAGCTGCTTCCCCTTCTGCCAGACCCGCGCCGCCGCTCGTCCCATCTGCGGCAGAACCTGCCAAGTTGCGCCTGTGGTTTTGTTTTTCTTAATCTCGTGGATGAACATCCAGCGAGCATGAGCACTGCTGGACTGCAAGGCTTTTGTTTGCAAGCCGAAATGGGGCTTCTCCGGGTGGGAAGAGTGTTGGGGAGCAGGTTTAAACTCCAGTCCCTCTTCCTTGTGTGTTCCCCAAGCGGTGCCGAAGCCCTGCAGCAATGAAGGGCTGGACACCCTTCTTCTAGCAGGGACCAGACCTCCAGAGCGTGTGCCCCTTGAAACCTGGGATCCGGGAGCTTCTGCTGCAAACAGAAGACCTCTTGGCTCTCTGCTGGTTTGGCTGTGGCCGAGCAGCCGCAGCGCCCATTGCATGTGCAAAAATGATGATTTTAAAATATTGCTTGTCAAGGTGTAACGGTAACATCTTGCTAGACCGAAAGAAACAGCTTGCTTAGCTTGTAGCTCTCTTGTTTTAGGTGATCTGACCCTAGGGAGTCTGTGTTTGGTTCCCTTTCAGCTGCAAGTAAATCCTTCTAAATGCGAGCTGAGGAGACCAGAAAGTCTGGGAGATATTGAAAGCTTGCATTCTGCAGGGCCTGCCACTTTGTCAGATAAATCCTCTCCAGCGAGCGTGAGCCAGCCTGTGGCCAGATGTTAGACATCGCAGCCTGATGTCCTATTACCTCCTGAATGAACTAGCTGCTCCTCTTCCTCCCCCGGCCTCCCAGGTTAGCCACAAAATCCTGCTAGGCGGAGATTGTCCATAAAATCACAGAATAATGGTGATTTCTGTGTGCCTGGAGATGGCATCTCCTGCTGAAAAAAAAATAATCACTTGATCCTCCAAGATCAGCCTTCCTGAAAAGAGCTGCCTTTCTGGCTGGGGATTGATGGTGATCAGTACATGTTAATTTAATAAATCCCTCCTCCCAGGGCATGTGTGCGTAAAAAATACAGGTAAAACTGTGCACAGCAGCTTATCTTCATGGGGTGAGGGTGCTCTTGGCCTGGGGGAGGTATTGCAGCTACATGCTAATCTCTCCCGTGTTTCTTTTAAGAATCCTTTCTCCCAGCGCTGGGGAAAGTTGTTCCTGTTTCACGGTGTTGCACTGGTGTAAGGGCTCAGGGGACCTGGGCTTGGTTACACGAGAAATGTCTGCAGGTCTCCTAATCTGCCTGGGCCCTGGTTTCCAGTCTGCTGGTCACATTTATCTCAGTTAGGTCTTGCTGAGCTCCAACCATGTGCTCCCACCACCTCCATGGCACCAGCCATGGTGTGGGTCGGACTCTTTGCAAGCAGATTCTGCTGACGGAGAGGGGACGGGATGGCGTGGGAAGGGTAGGACCTTCCTGCTGTGCTCCAGGGACCTCCAAGGTTGGGTTTTGTTTGTGCTTCCCAGGTGAGCGTGGCCGTCTGACCACTGACCTTCCTCTTCTCGCCTCTTTTGGACTGCAGCTTCTTCACCCTTTATTTTGCCTCTCTTTGCTTTGACTGTAAGCCCTTGGGTTGGGTTGTATCTCACTTGCTTCTCTGTCAGTAAAGTCTAGGAGGGAAGTGGCCCCAGGTATCAGCTATCTGCTGGGAGGAAAAATGATAATATTCAACCATTGATTTCCCTGCCTGATAAAAGTGCCTTCTCCTGTGTTTGCATCGGGGCTCTCCGTGTCTTCCTCTGCAGCGGCACAGCCACCCTCATCGCTGCCGAAGGCTTTGCTGACAGCTGGGGCAGGAGCATTGCTGGACAGCAAGTGCCTCAGTTTCTATTTAACTGATTAAACCCATCGACAGCCTTAAATGAGTTTAATCTACTTAATTTGCCCTGTGGGCTAGTGTACTGTTATATAGATCCAGCAGCCCGCAGAGCACATTGTAGGCATGCGCAAGCAGCTGGAGGTGGGATGGGGTCCTGTGAGCTTGATTTTCAGGGCTCTGGTTTTGGAAATGCCTCTGCTTGATGCTTGCAGGGTTTGACCTCGGTGAGGAATCAGCCTGGGGGTGCACGTGCCTGAGGTGGTCTAATGGTTGTCCATTTGAGGCCCGAATTATTCGGGAGAGGTGTAAAAAGAACAGCCTTGAAAAGGGGGAGAATTAGCATCCGAATATGGGGGAGGTGTGTGCACGGGGGAGAGGGCTGACGGCTGACTCTTGAGCTCTCTTGAGCTCTCTTGGAGGGAGGTGAAAGGATGGGTGAACTTCTGGGTGTTGTTTGGATATCGCCGTCCCTGTTGCCGCCGGCTCCACCACCCATTTGCTCAGGAACCTGAATTTGCTCCCCTTATTTGCACCACGTGGCTGACCTGCACCCCTGTTTGTAGCACTTCCAGAAGTATCTCTGGTGCTGGGTAACCACCTTGTACCCTAAATACTCTTTTTTCCCTGTCCTTCCTGCATACCTTCCTGGGATCTTTTTTTTTCCCTGATTGTGGATCTTTTCTGGTGTTTCCATCCTGAGTCCGTCACTGGGTTGAGACCTAAAAGGGAGCTGGGCTGAAGTTCAGGGCTTGGCAAGGCAGCTTGGGTCCATCACTAGCTGCCTCTGCTTGGTTTGCCAAGACATGGCCTTTATCGTGCCAGGCTCCTGGTTGACCCTGGCTTTTCTGACTTGCGTGGGTTGCTGCCGGCCCCTGCCTGCTGCCTGCAGCCGGTGATGCAGATGTGCCCCTCGCTAGCGAGAGCCCACAGCCCGGGGTGGCGTGGATGTGTCTCACTGCTCTGTGCTCTTCCCCTTCCTCCCTAGGGAGCTCAAACTGCGAAACTACGAGCCCGAAGATGAGGAGCTGAAGAAGAGGAAGGTGCCCCAGGCCAAGCCGGCCTCAGGTGGGTGCAAGCAGGAGCGTGGGAGGCAAAACGAGGGAGCACAAAAGCAGAAGCGTTGCCAACGGTGGTGCTGGTGCCTGCGGTGAGGGAATGAGGCAGCACTTGTGGTTGTGAGGACAAAGAAAACAGGGCGGGACTCTGCATCCAGCCAGCATGCTGCAAAATGGATGGGTTATACCTTTTCTTTCCAAAAATCGGGTGGCTTGGAAACCTCTGTGTTCCTGCTCGCTCCAGTCCAAGGTGGAAAAGCCACTGGGACGTATTCTGATAGCAGCTTGCTGGTGTGAGGGTGGTCGGTCCTAGGAGATGAGTGTCTGCAGCCCTGGAGGGTGCTGGCGTGTCTGAGCAGCCGTGGTGGGAGCTGGGCGAGCGTGATGCTTGCGCGCCCCGTTCCTTCATCATCCCCTCTCGCCCGTGGGGACTGCACACCCTGCATTGCACAAGTGGGGTGTGTGTGAGCACGCCGAGTCCAGCCCCAAACCAAAGGGTTGATATTCGGAGGAGCCGAGTTCTCGCTGGAGGATTCTCAAGGAGATTCGGGCTGGTTTTTGTTTGAATTACCTTTAAAGACATGTTAGTCATGAGTCCAGGGCGTTAGTCTGCTATTTCTTAGCACTGAACCTCTGCGCAGCTCTTGAGAGTGAGGCGAAGGCTAGAAGTTCCCTTGATCTTGAAATATTGAGTCCTCCTGGAATAGATGTCTTTAAAAATGCCCTAAATAAAAAGGCTGCCTTTGGGAGTACAGCAGAGATCTGGTAGGTAGGAATGCTGACGCTGCGCTTTCTTTATCCTTTTGTAAAAGTTTAAAACTTCCCCCGACTCTTCCCGGGTGTGTGGTCTGGAATTGGGAACAGCAATTTTGACCGTTTCCAGTAAAACTCGCGCTCTCTGCCAGCCCTTCTTCGGAGCTGCAGGTTCCCGTGTCTGGAGTAACCAGCCTGTCTGTCCTCGGGCACTTTGTGCAGAGGCTGGGGACGGAGGAGGGCAGAGGAGCTGGGACTCGGAGCGGATTAATATTAAATGTGCCTTGGGCATATCCGTTTGCTGGAGCAGGATTCATCCCTCGGGGATGTGCTCCCTGGTGCCCGCACCCCCTCCGTGCACAGACGCCCGAGTTGAAGGATGGAGGGCTGTTTTCCACGCGTGCTTTGCCGTTATCCCCAGGATCTGCAGACCTTTACGTAAGGTCTGGGCTGGAGCTTGATTCCTCCAAGATGTCTCAGGTGGTGGGCCTTGTAAATGAGTCACAGTGAGTCAAATTCCAGTTTAAACACCTGCGGAGCAGCTGATCCCTGCAGGTCTTACGAAAAGGGGGCTTGAACCCCGCAGACTTCTTGCTGCCGTTTCTGTTTGTGGTGTTAAATGGTTGTTGGGTTTGCATCACTTTCAGGTGATTTTTAGGAGTCTCCGAAAGGGTTTGGGTGGTGGGGGAACGTGTGTACCCACCTGTACTCACGGTATTTACCGCGCTTCTAAGGCAAAGACGTTCAAATGGGCTTTTATAAAAGCCCGTTGTGAACCAAGCCCAGAGCTGTGGTGGGTTTCCCTATGCCTTGTCCCCTTGGTGTCCCGCCGCTGCGCCCTGCGCTGATGCTGGTCCTGTTCCCCCATCTAGTGGAAGACAAGGTGAAGGACCAGTTGGAGGCTGCCAAGCCGGAGCCCATCATCGACGAGGTGGTACGTATATTCAGATCTGCTCTGTGCCGCGTGCATCTGTCTGCGTCCAGGCTTGAACCTGACCTGCAGCTCTCACTGGGTGTCTCCTCTTCCTCCCTAGGATCTGGCAAACCTGGCCCCCAGGAAGCCAGACTGGTGAGTGCCTGCAGAGCCCTGCTCCTGGGAAAGGGGTGTTGGCATCAGCGGTGGGTTACCATCACCTCGAGGTCTTCCAGGTTGGGTTAGAAGTGCCAGAAATGGGAAACCCTGCCCTGCAGTTGAGGGAGACACAAGGCACGGGGCTGTCCTCCCTCTTCCCGCTTACACCGAGTGACTCCACTGATCCCTTTGGGGTGCTTGTCACCATGGTGGCCTCGCTCACAAGGGATGCTCTGGACATCGGGTTGGTTTGACCATGAGCTGCCTTGGTGGCAGACGTACCCTCTGCTCCGTGGTGTTCGTAGGAGAGAGAAGGAGTTTCTCTTCCACTGGGAAAGGTGTAACGTGGCCCCTGCATTGACATCTGCCTGGGGTGAGGATTTGTTCTGACATTGTCACTCTCCTCCCCAGGGATTTGAAGCGAGATGTAGCCAAGAAACTGGAGAAGCTGGAGAAGAGGACGCAGAGAGCCATCGCTGAATTGATACGTGCGTTATGGTGCTGCAGGGGTGGCGTATGGGGTCGCCAGTTGTTCCAGAGGGATTACACACCCAGTCCTTGCTGGAAGCTCGGTGCCTTGCTGTTGGGCCAGGGAGGGACCGGCGGAGCTTGATCCCCTTCCCAAAAGGGTCTGTGAAGCTGTGGGTCCCAAGTAGCTTCCCCGAGGCTGCACGCACACTTGGCTTGCGTGGCAGGAAAGGATGGTTTGTGGGTTCGGGGGCCGCGGTTCAGGTCCTCCGCTGTGTGGGTTCCCCAGTATCTCTAAGCCGCTGCCGTTTCTCGCTTGCAGGAGAGCGGTTGAAAGGGCAGGAGGAGGAGCTGGCGTCTGCTGTCGGGTCAGCAAAGCAGGAGGGAAGCGACTCCGACTGAGGAGGTCCAGCCGGCAGCCTCGGGCATGGGCTCTGTGGATCTGCCTCTGCCAGCACCGCTGATCCCATTGCTCTCGGGCAGAGGCACCTCGTTGGGACACGCTGCTCACCAACGCTTTGCCAGAAGCCCTTGAATCCTACCATGCCTGAAGAAGAGGGGCAGATCCGAGGAGCCCCGCTGTCCTCTCTCGGACCATGGCTGTTCCTCCATCGAGGAACACTTCACAGATAGCTTTTTGGGACCACGGGGGGCCGATGGGATCAGGACAGACACCCATGTTAGCTTGAACCTAGGCTGCTAGGTCTTGGAGCAAGGAAGGTGTGGGCAAAAGGGCTAGTGCCAGAGAAGGTAAATTGGGGCTAACTCTCCTCTTACTTGATGGGTGAGCGGGAGGATGCCCACACAGCCAACAGCAGCCCTTGGAGAGGCACGACCATTTCCCAGGGGACTGATGCTCCTGTTCCTGCGCAGAGATGCCTTTTTCAAGGTGCTCCTTTCTGCAGAAGAGCTGGTGTAACTGCCACGTGGGGAACAACGAGGTCTCTCGCTCTGGAGAGCTGGCTGTGAGTATTTGGGAACATCCATGGTCAGACCCAGCACGTGCAGAATAACTCCGCTGGAAGTGGCTGTGTGGCTCAGGACCTGTTGGCTGCTCTGCATCCAGCTGAGGTTAACGTGGGGTTTGTTCTGTTCCCTGAAGCTTCCCGACCCTCCGGGCTGTGCAGCGTGTCCCACTCCTTTATATGTTTTGTAATTGACAGAGTTTGTTGTTAACAAATCTTTTCATAATAAAACGGTCCCGTAGCGGAAGGAGTCGTCACTTGTTCTGCAGAGAGGGCTGGGTGGCGGCAGCTCAGTTCATCTCCCTTATGTCTGTGGGGACTTCAGGCCACTGTTCGCTGGTCCCTGTCCCCTTTGTTTCCCTGGGACGGGGAGCAGCGGGCTTCAGTTCATGTACGTTTGAGGTGGCCGAGCTGTAGCTACAGCAGGTCAAGCACAAATCCCGGACCCAGCAGCCCGGGGTGATGCGAACCCCATGCTGCTGGAGGAAGTGTGCAGGTGGGATGCTGCAGAGCTGACCCTGCATCTTCCCTGGGGACGTTTGCTCTGGCTCTCGGAGATCTCGCAGGATGGGTGTCTTGGCCGGGCCTGATTGCACGGGCTGCTGAATCCTCTGTTCTTGACTCAAAAGTGGTTTTGTCCCGAGGTAAAACATCTGGTGCGTATGGCTCTGACAGCGGTATTTACAGAAGAGTTCACCTGCGATAAAAATAGCTGTTCCTGTTAATGCACGCATCCTGCTGCTCTTAAAAGCCTGTTGAAAAGAGCTGCTGGGGGGGAGAGGTCCTTCACGCGGCAGCAGCCTGCCTTGGAGGGGAACGGTGTTTCTGCCCTCCTGCCTGCTGGAGCCTTGGTGAGTGGGTCTGCCAGCTCAGGTTGTCACCAGCTAGACCAGGTCCCCACACAGGACAAGATCAGTCCCAGCCGTGCTAAATACAGACTGATCGACGCTTGTCCCTCTGCCAGGATCTGCTGTGACTGCCCACCGCTCTGTGCTTCTTGCACGTGGTGAGGACACTCGAGGGACTTTCCACCTGCCAGAGCCCCGTTCCTGCTTCTGGATGATGGGCTTAGGAGCAAAGATCTGGTGAAACGCCTTCTCGTTCCTCCAGCTTCCGTCCACAAACGGCTGCTTAAAGCCCTCCATCCCCAGCTGCCTCCCCTCTCCCTTGGCTGCCTCTTCCTGGCGTTTGCAGCCATCCCTGCTCCGTCCTCCCCTCGGGCTGGTGCTTGTCACCCCTTGGAGGGGCCCTTTCCCAGATACGTGGAGCCAACAAGGAGACGGGCATCCCGTGGAGCGAGGGGAGACCCGTACCCACCTGGGCCAGCGGTTATCCAGCACCAGGCTCCAACGTTGGTGTGTGGTTGTGGACTCCCTCGGGGCTCTCTAGTGGAAAAGCACCTGGGATGAAAGACCATCCACCTTCCTGGGGGTCATTTTTTGGGTATTTTTGTTGTTTTTGCCCTATTCTTCCCCAGGCAGGAGGCAGCCCTAGTGCCCCTCACTCTTGTCCTGGGTCAGACTGTTTCTGGGCAAGAAAACCAAGATCCGTCACCAGTGTGAAGGTGCCACCCAGGCACCCCATGCCGCAGGGGCAGGTGGGTGCTGCTTGTTATGGGTGCTCTTGGCCATCAGGTAATGCTGCCCTGTGGCTCCGTCGTGGAACACGGGGGTAGATCTGCTGTACGGGGATGTCCTCGGCACTGGGCAGAGCACGTGGTGATGCTTTGAGGATGCTTAAAAATGAAAAGGACCCCCCGACTCGTGACAATGACGGCTTCTCCGCCACCAAAGCGGAGCTGCCAACGATTTGAGATGAGTGTTCGGTGATAGCTCCACCACACGGGTGTATTTGTGGTTAGTTATTCATGACCTGGGCTGTCACACACCTTAATGTGCATTTCTTCGTTGGGAAGGGAATTGGGGGAGCATGAACACGCGTCCCCCGTAGAGCCACGGCCTCTTCTCTGTGAAATGCCCTGTAGATGTCAGCAAATCTCCGTGCACGAAACCGCGCTGTGTCCGGCTAGTCCCAGCAGCTGGACCCTGCGCAAAGCTGAGCTTTGCATCCCCGGCAGCTGATCCGGCTGGGATGCTGCCACGCTCCTCCATCCGCCCGGCTGCGTGGTACCCGCGCTGCCCTTCCCTCCCCGGCTGGAGCTGGACTGACGGCCTCCGCTTTGCAACACACGTCAGATATAAATATGAACACCCCATGCAACGGTGTGAAGCAGAAGAGAGCTTTCCCTCGTTGACTTTAAACTGCCTCAAGTTGCAAGCACAGCCCTTCCCAGAGCAAACCTGTGCTCTGTCTGCGGCTGTGACTGCACCGCCCGGAGCAGAGCCATCCTTGCAGGACACGAGGGGCTGGGCTTGTACCTGGAGTGGGGTGGTGGGGAGGAAGGACAGGGTCAGGCCCATTTCCCTCTCTGACGGGGCCTCGCAGTGAAGCGTCGCTTCTCCTGGCACAGGATTGGGGCCCCATCGTGAGATGTGGGTCCCGGCGTGGGCCTGGGGTCCCTGCGTGGGGCCGGGGTCCTGGCATAGGACCAGGGACCCAGCATGGGACAGCCCTGGGGACTAACATGCAGGTGCTGGGGGACTAATCCCCCCTCCCCTGGGGCATTCCCTTCTCCAGCCCAGGGGAAAGAGGGACCTGTGGGGAAGGACTGGGAGAACAGGGACATTTGGGATGTAACACCGAACTCGGCATCCCATGGATTTAATTTATTCCCTGGCTGTGTGGCCAGAGGGTGAGGGATTTTCTCCCTTTTGAGGGTTGTGCCCCAAGCCTGCGTTTATCCTCTAGACCCTTTAAAATCCCAAACGCTTCTTCTCGTGGCCCAGAAGCGGTTTTAACTTAACCATGGGTTTGTTTTTGTTTTGCATTGCAGGTGTCCCAGGGATCCACCTGAAGCCCCCTCGGGCAGCTCCGTGCTCTGTGCTCATCCCGTGCCCGTATCCTCAGGATGCTGCCGTGGCAGAAACGCTCGGAGGAACAACCCTGGTTTGCTTTGCCCTGGTTTCCCTAGACAAGGGGAGCTCCTCTGAGAGCCGGGCTGGAGGAGGAGGATGAGACACAGGAGGGCCCCGAGGATGAGGAGGTAATTTGGCTCAAGGTTGTTTGCAAAGCGGGCAGTGAGACAAGAATTAACAATTCCTCAAGCAAAGCAGATCAGAAAGGCCAGGGGAGAACAGTAAATAAATAACCCAGTGAGATAATCCCTTCAGCTCCAGGGAAATCAAAGGCTTAACATGTAACCTGTGCCTCCTGGGGGACTCCTCTGGATCACTGAGCTGCTGCTCCATCCACACCACTGGATACCAGAGGAGGCACCTCATCGTTGAGCTCCTCTGGCCAGGGATGCTTTTCATGCCCTGCTTTTTGAAATAAGGAAAGCAGCGGCCCATGCGAGTCTGCAGGTGTGAGCTGGTCCTTCTGGAAAGCTCAGGGTCTTTTGGGGTGGACGTGGGGAATTTGCTCCGTTGCATCTTCTCCTCCTGCCTCCCCAGCAGCAGTGAGAGCAGGTCCCAGCTCTTTGCAGACCAGTCCAACTGCCCAGCCCTGCCTCTCCCTTTTACAGGCTTCGGTGGTGAACAACGGCACGATGTCTGTCCTCCGTCTGTCCCTCCCAAATGGCTTGGGATCTGCTGTCCTGGCAAGAGACCTCGATACAGCCGTTGTCTCCTTTGGGTTGAGAGTGCTGCAACCTGCAGCGATTCCCCCAAACCAAGACCAATTTCTGGCAGACACCCGCACCTAGCAGAGCTGATAATAATTCATAACTCGTAACTCATGCTGATGTGGTGGCTATGTGGGGAGATGCAAAGAAAAATTAAGCTAGAAGTCCGCAGTGCCTTAGCTGGGTCTGATGGCATGGACTGTTGTCCCATGTGTTGTCCATAGAGGTTGGAGGCACCTCTGGAGATGCTCTAGTCCAACCCCTGCTCAAGCAGGGTCAGCTGGAGCAGGTTGCCCGGGACTGTGTCCAGCTGGGTTTTGAATAAATTCATGTTCTGATGAGGAAGCAAAGTGCTGGAGAATGGAGCTGCGGCTCCCAGGGCCAGACCCAGGAAGCTCAGCTGTTAGCTAACCCGGAGTGAGACCACCATGGCTTTGGCAGAACGAGCTGGAACTGTGTGTTTGCCACAGAATACCCTGAAAATGTCATTAGGGACCGAGGTCAGCCCAGGCTGGATCTGCACCTGGGACACGGCTTTGCCCTTCGCCGAGATCTCAGGTCTGTGGAGGGGATCAAAGAGACGTGGGTGAGGATGGAGCTGGTTGGGACAATGCCAGGGGCTGTGCAACGCTTCCTTGAAGCTGAATTCTGCCAAAAATGTCTTTTTTTTTGGGGGTGGGGAGGCATCAGAAAGACCCATCCCTAGGCTGGGGGTGTTTCGCAGACCGAAGGGTCTACGTGGGGCTTGAGGAAGCTTCAACTCAAGCGACAGAGCTGGGGCAGAGCCCTGAGACTGACAGCACAGAGCTAGTTGATGAAGAAAGGTCTTGACATGGTCTCCAATGGATGACCATCTTGGCTTTCCAAGATGCTCTCACCTCTCCTTTCCATTGGCTATAGGGCTGGGCATCCGCGCCTTGCTGCCTGCCTCCTCCGAGAGGTGTGGGTTGAACATCTCATGCTCCTCTTCCCCCTACCATTAGCTGGAAAGTGTCAGCCTGAAGCTCACGATAGCAGATGGAATCTCTCTTGAAGTCAACGGGAGTCAATCAGGCACACAAACATCAATCTCAGCATCTGGCTGTGAATAGCCGGGAGGAAAACTGAATTTCTGTGCTGGGGATGCTGAAAGAGAAACAAAAATAGAGTTCCTAGCATCCCAGATCTGGAACTGAACGCATCTGTTAATGCAATGAAATTCAGCTGCCCAGGCTCTTTCTGCTAGCAGGCTATCTTGATTATGACTTAATATTTTATAGGCCACATATATCTATGTATATATTCATGAAAAACAAATGAACAAGCCCCGAATACAGATGTAGTTGGGGAGAAGCATCCTGAGCTCCACGCTGGCAGCTCTGGAGCATGGGGCTGTTCAGAGGCCCCTTCCTCGCATCCTGATGCCGAGCTGAGCCTCGGCAGCACGGAATGGTTGTGTGCTCCACCAGCACAAGGCCAAAGCAAAGCTCCCCTCGTGGGTGTCCAACTTGGTGGGGTCCTAATTCTCCCCAGGTTTTACCTCTCCTTGCAGGGAACTGGGTCTTGTTCCCTGGCGTGGATTTTTGGCCACCCCGGTTCACTACGCTGGAATATTCCTCAATGTTTATTTTCTAGTTGGTGGTGTTTTGTGTTATATATGTATTTGTGTGAGTTTGTATGTACACACACACACACATATCTATTATATATGTTATCTTATTATTTGCAAAGATTTTATTAACTACAGCAGAAGGCACAGGTCTCAGAGCAAGACCTCGCTCTTGGGTCTGGAGAGGCTTGTGTTTGTCCTGGTTGTGCTCATCTCTTCTGGACAACGTGTTGAATTTCCCCCTGGAAATCCAGCCCTTCTCTCTCCAGTTCCACTCCTTGTACCTGCTATGGTTTTGGGTTACGTCTGTCCCTATTTATCTTCTCCTGGCCCCTTCTCAGGATCTTGGTTGACCCTTGAGGACTCAATATTTGCTGCCTGGCACCTTTGCTAGTGGCCCGATGGAGTGTTTGGAGGCAGAGGGAGCGTAGCTCAGCAAAGCCATCACTTGGTTAGCTTCTTGGTAACAGGTTTCCGTGAACACGATCCCACCACGTTGCTCTTGTCCACTGGTGAGACGCTCGGATGCAAACTCTGGCTAGAGGTTGAGCAAGATACAGGGGGAGCTGGGGAGAAGGGGATAGCCCATGGGGAGAGATCAGTGTTTTGAGGCTGCTCCACCTCCAGGCTCTTGGGCTTACATGACATAAATGCCCCAGATACCTTGGGAGCTATTTGGGCCACCATCAACTGATGTGATGTCCCGTGCCAGCATGAGCACGCAGCTTCATCTCTCATGGCTTCCCATCCTGGTGGCTTCTAGCTCCAAAATCGCTCGAAGATGTGGCAAACGCAAGGTCTTGGAGATTAAATTTTAACACAAGAGGGTGAAAGGTCTGAGCGTGCCTCTTCCTGATCAGTGGGACTGAGTTTCCAAGCTGCTCATGGACCTGTCCTCTGGTACAGCCAAGGAGGAGGACTTGGGGGTACTGGTGGATGAAAAATTGGACACAAGCCAGCAATGTGCGCTCGCAGCCCAGAAGGCCAATCCTCTCCTGGGCTGCATCCAAAGCAGTGTGGCCAGCAGGTCGAGGGAGGGGATTCTGCCCCTCTGCTCTGCTCTGGTGAGACCCCCCCTGCAGTGCTGCGTCCAGCTCTGGAGCCCTCAGCATAAGAAAGACACGGACCTGTTGGAGCGGGTCCAGAGGAGGGTCACAAAAATGATCAGGGGGATGGAACACCTCTGCTATGGAGAAAGGCTGAGAGAGTTGGGGTTGTTCAGCCTGGAGAAGAGAAGGCTCCGGGGAGACCTTACTGCAGCTTTTCAATATACAAACGAGGCTTGTAAGAAAGATGGAAAGAGACTTTTCAGCAGGGCCTGTTGCGACAGGACAAGGGCCAATGGTTTTAAACTGAAAGAGTATAGATTTAGATTGGATATAAGGAAGAAATTTTTTACGATGAGGGTGGTCAGACAGTGGAACAGGTTGCCCAGAGAAGCTGTGGATGCCCCATCACTGGACGTGTTCAAGGTCAGGCAGGACGGGGCTTTGGGCAACCTGATGTAGTGGAAGGTGTCCCTGTCCATGGTAGGGGGGTTGGACTAGATGGTCTTTAGAGGTCCCCTCCAACCGAAACCATTCTGTGATTCTATTCTATGATTCTATGAACAGAAGCGTTGCCCATGGCAAGCAGACCGGTGGCCTGGGTCTGGAGATTGGCACATACTCTGAGAACAAACACCTTTCATGTTCTTTAGTAGCACATGCCAAACGGCGCAAAACCCTTTAATATTGACATAATATTTTCGTAGGGTGGCCACGCTGTGGCTTGAGCAGCCCTTGCAACGTGCCCTGCTGCGGAAACTGCCCTTTTCTGCAGAGGGTGACCTTTCTGGAGGACCTTGCTCTGGCCATGGGACAGCGTTTGGCATCCCGTGCGCCCACAGTGCAGAACTGTGGGTTCGGTGTGACTATTTACCCAGAAAGTGCTTGCGGCTTGCGGGCCATTTCGGATGTCACATTTCTGCCCTATTCTTTCAGCAAGAGCCTGTTTTCAAATAAGCTGTGAATATTTTATGGGCAAATTTTCAAGCGAGGCTGGGATCCTTCAAAAGCAGTCTTTCATGGCTAAATAATACAAGAGGGTAGGAAACAGATGATTTTTTTTTTTTCTGTTTTGTGGGAAATTTCATGATTTTGGATTCTTTTCTCCAAACCAAACCGAATTCAAAGCTCTCCGCAAGATGGAATAAAATTAAAAAATCATGTTGGGCCAATCAAAACGCCATTTTGAAGCCGAGATGTACACTCTGTGATTTGCTAATGCTGTAAGTCATCTCTATTAAAATGCTTCTTTCAGTTTTTTCTTTTTTTCCAGAAGCTCTTCGGGGTCTTCTGAGATACCTTTTTCCCAGTGCTGGGAGTAAACTGGTCCGTGGTGGAGTCACCGCCATTGGCTTCTGCTGGATGGACTCTGGGTGGTATTGTCGATGCACCCACGAGAATTAGCCCAGACACCCCTGCCTTGTGCTCTCAGCCCCCTTCAATCTTCACGCCCTCGTGTTGGAGGGCAAATCCAAGACCGCGAATCCTCTGCAGAGGGTTCAAGCAAACCTGGCTTTGCTTGGGTTAGACAAAACCCTGAGGAACTGGCACGAATCCCAGTGTCCCGGTCCCACCGGGACTGGGCGTCTTGGTGCATGTGTTTGAACATGAGAGGGTGGGATGGATGTGGGTTCAGGAAAGCGGAGCGTCGTTAAAAGGCAGTTGACGTAATGCGTCCTTCTCCCACCTGCCGTGAGAAGATGAAGGCTATTTCTTACAGCAGTCTGTGTCCACCACAGTTTTCATGAATATATTAAGTGCCTGATTTGCCGTTTCTTTTGAAAACCTTCAGTGACCGCCACCCCGCACGCCCTTAGCAGCGCTCTAACAAGGAGGCCAATGCCAACATCGAAGAGGAGAGAGGATTACGGGTTAGAAACTTGAGATAATGACATTTTTTTAAGGTGCAATCCAAACAACGCTCTCCGCACAGCCAATATGCAACGACAGGAGAGTGAAGTGTGAATTATGTTTGTGCAGTGTCTGGCCTGAGCCAAGGTGGCAAACTCGTTTTAGAGGAGGATGTTCATGGGACATCAGCCAGATGCTTGCCCCGGATGACCACCAGCTTCTGCTGTGAGTTGAGGGAGACCTTTTTTCAGGTTGTGCATGTGGGGACTTGCAAATTTGGGGTCCAATGCTGCTTCCGATAGGCATGTGGCTGCATGTCCTCCAGCCCTGATGGGTGACCACGCCAGAGGGACCAGCTGGCCGAGGCCCCAGGGTGATGTCCAGTGTTGTCTCACTTGTGTCCAGGGAGGGTGACGGGGTCCTGGGTGCTAAGCGACTTGTGAAATGCCTAGTCCGTGGTCATGGGGAGATTGCCTGACACCCCATTACTTGTTTTATGGGGGGTTGTGTTAGCCGTAGCAGAGGAGCATCAATGCTGCCCCATTGCTGGCTGGCTCATTGCCCTTGTTGCTCGCTTTCTGTTTCACTTGCAGAAGGCTTTTCATCTTTACAGGTCATGAAATAACAGAAAAGAATATATTAATGTTTTTCAAAGTCTGCTTATTTATCTTGGAAGTAATATTTCTGTTTCCTCCATCACTGAGGAGTTGTTTACCCCTCTAATTAAGGGTACCCCTGTCTATCAAGTGTTACTCTCCCAAATGGGGCATTTTTGCTTAAATAATTAAGCAGTTCTTGACTTATTTTCTGTGTCATGACTTGCTAGGTACCATGTATTTTTTTTTTCCCCCACCAGGTTACAGTCTCTACCTGAAAATCATTACAGAAATAGCTGCAGATCCTTCCTATGGTTGGGGAAACTCCATTCCTACTCCTCTACACCCTAAGAAACAGAAAGGAAAAAGAAAAGTGGCTCTCTATGGTGGACTCTGCTGTCCCGTTCTCCATGTCTCGTATGCAGAGGTATGTCCAGGTCCCAGTCTTGGGCTACTTTGGAGATAAAATGGGTCTGGGGTTATGAATCGGGGAAGTTCTACCATATGGATGAAGTCTGGTTGGCCACCAGTGTCCCTTCCCCTGCTTCTCCGTTTGTGGCATGCGCTTGTGTTATTTATTAAAGGGTTTCTCTGTGCCTCTGTCTGCCTGTGTGAGTTTTTCCCATTTCGTTTTCGCAAACCCCCTTTCCTCTGTGGTTTCATCTGGGGACTTGTCCATCTTTGAAAGCCGTGTTTGAACTCGAGTTGTGTTCCTGGTGCCCAGGGGCTGGGAGAAATTAGGCATTTCAAAGGCAATCCAGGGTGACTGAGACATGAAGGAAGGGAGAGGGATCCCATGGCTCCTGCTCGACTGATGATAATCCTGCACGTTTGTACCTTGTGTTATGAAGGACGCTGGAGGACGTTCTTCCCATGTATTGGGGGCTTCCTCACTTTGCAGACTACCTTGGCCAAGGGCTGTGTTTGAGAAGCAAAGGAGTTTTGCCAGGGTTGGCATTAGCCGCCTTGACCAGCCCAGGCTTGTATGCTGGGTGCGAGGAAAAGGATGCTCTAAGCCTCAGGAGAGCAAGGATGAACCGTCAAGAGAGCTGCTGTCCAAAGGCAAGGCACTGTCTTCCCTACGTCATGAAGGATCCGGACTCCAACCCATGGCCTTTTGGGGGGCAATTGCACCCTGCCCACCTTGAGGACGGCGCCCCATGAGTGAGGTCTCCTCTGGGGAAGGGAAAGCTGCTGCAGGATTTTCCCCGAGTGGAGCAGGAGGGCAGAAGAGACCCATTGAGCCCCTCTCCAGCGGTTCCTGGTGGGAGGAGGATGCTCCCGGCTGGCGGTGGGGAGCGCAGCCGCCTGCTCGGCGGGGGACTGCTCTTTGATTTCCCGGGGTATTTACTGCATTCACTCTTCCTCCTCTCTGTGATTTATTTGGGGACATCTTGTTTTGGTTAAGGTCCTCGAGCTCCGGGCTGTGCGGAGCTGATTGCAGAGCCCTCCGAGGGCATCGCAGCTTGCTGGGGCTGAAAACTGCCCAGTTTCGGCGAGGCACCTGAGTTATCTGTAATTTTATCTCACACCTTGGCTGCCTGGAGGACCTGAGAAATAACGTTTCGTTGGACGATGGGCCACATCAGCTTACCTCCCCGCACACCTTAGCAGCCATCACTAGTGAGCCGCACCAGCCCCCTGTGCATAATTAAGTGCATCTTGATTTACTGCCCGTGCAGTTGTTACAAGCTTTGGAAGTGAATTTAGCTAAATCAAATTAAGCCACTTTAGTTCTGAATAAGAATGTCCTCACAGGGTTTTAATGCAGTTTAACTAATCCATTGCGGACCTTAACTCAGATTAATTTCCCCCAGTGTCTCTGGGTAGATGAGCCCTCAGAATCAGAGAGGTCCGAATTTGTTTTAGGTTAATTTATTTTAGATGTGAATTTTGTAAATCAAATTACAGCCCTTTGGACTTACGGGCAGGAGTAGGGGATTAACGTGGTTTAGACTGGATCGCCTCGATGCACACCTTGAGCTGATTTGCCCCAATCTCTCATGAGCGTAGGTATCTCTGAGGTCAAATTTCTACCCAGCTCTGCTTTGTTGAGCCAAGCGCTGGGATCGAAGTGCTGTGGGTCCCTGAGCGAGGTGGGACGGGGCCCGGGAGAAGTGGGAAAAGCTCTCCTGGCTGCTGGTGTGGTTGGATGGACCTGTTGCATCTGGAAATCTGCAGGCACGGCCTTGAAAAATGGAAACGATGGGCTTTGCGGGAGGTGCCCTGTGTAAATACGAGTGCTGGGTTTGCGGGGAGGAGAGGTAGAGATGGGAATCGCGGGAGAGTGTTGGGGTGTTTTGAGGATGCAAAAAGGAGGGATCAGGAAACGGCAGCGATTACAGGATGGTCAAGGAAAATGGCTGCGGTGGCTTGTAAACGTCTTGAAAGAGGCTGTGCTGGAGTGGTACCACCCAGAGAGCAGCTACAGAGGTGAAGAGCAGAGGAGGAGCAAGGATGGGCTGGGCAGACTCAGCGGAAGGAAGCAGCCTAAAAAGACCTGGTCTTGAGCAAGACCCAGAATGACGGACAGAAAGACCCAGAATGACGGACAGAAAGACCCAGAATGACACCTTAAGGGCTGTGCCCTTGCTGACGTGATGTCTCATAAGACCAATAATAATAAAAATAATGCTGTATCTTTGGGTCACGGTCCTCTGAGAAGACTGAACGGCTCCTCCAGAGCCATCCTCTGGTCTCATCCACAGCCTGGCCATAAAGCCTTGGCTCTTCCCCTTCTCACCACTGGTCAGAGATGGCCCCAGTTTAGGAACCTGTACAGCCAATACTAAATCAAACAGGGATGGCCCCAAGCTGAGTCAGATGATTGCCCAGACTCCTTCACGGCTAGCATGCACCCAGTGTGGGTTTGGGCTGTGAGAAGAAACGGTCCCAAACAACGTCCTGGCAAAGTTCAGGGGTGGCACAGGCCAAGGACCAGGCCCAATTTGCCCATTTATTTTGTGGGGGAACGGGTTTAAGTGTGTGGACACCAGCTATGAGGCGCAGCCCGGCTTTGCGCCGGGGAACAAGCACCTTGGCTTGCCATGGATGATGAAATGCTCGCCCCTTTGCAGGATGAGGCTGCGAAAACGACTGGTCTTATCAACTGCCTCTAAAGAGCTACGTGAATTTTGACGCATACCACTGTCGTGTTGGGTAGCGTCGAGTGGCTCTCACTTCACGTTGGACATCTTCGGGATCGGTGTCCCCAGCCCAGCAAATCACCCTGGGCTCCCTCTACATGTTGAAGGACAGAAACACGGGCTTTTAGGGCATGAGTCCTCTGGCTCACTCAAAATATCTATTTTAGTGTGAGCTGGAGTGAAAGGAGGAACTTGATTGACTTGACCTCCACTATCAAAGGTCCCCAAAAGTAATTAGTTCGGCTGGAGATGTGTTGGGCACATCTGCATGTAGTCAAATGGGCTTCATGGTCCTGGGAGAACATGAAGCTCAGCCTCATGGCCCAGGCCATCATCTGTTAATCAACTCAAATGTGATTAGAGAGAAATGTTGGTCAAATGATTAATGAGATGGAGTGGACTGGATTCAGGAGTGTGTATTTCATCTGCTGAGATATAAAGTGGGATTTTGCCAACATCTTGCTTATATACGCATGGAAATTCAGTAAAATGCAGAAGGATTTGAAAAAATACATTTTAAACCTTCCTATTTCTGTTCATGTTTTGCTTGGCTGCTGTCCCATCCTGGTGAATAGCTGGTTAGTAGCACGGCTTGCTTTCCAGCTTTCCAAGCAGCTGGAAGTGGCACGCGAACAAAGCAGGGAGAAGGAGCAGCAGGTTCGGTGGCATCCACTGGGAACATCATTAGGACAGTCCTAACTGATGGGGAAGAGGTCTCTGCTGCAGCGAGGACCATGAACTGGGAAACTGTTCTTGTGCGTGAATGAGAAGTCCTCCTCCTTTTGGATTTGGCTGAGCGGTACCCTTAGCATTTATTATTGGTGTTAATACGATGAGGAATAAAGGGTGCGATTCTTACTTGGGCTGAATTTCTTTTCTATATGTTCTTGTGAACCAAGGGCAGCGTGCGGAGCTGCCTATCTATTTCCTACCCATCTGCCTATAGATAAATACATAGAGCGAGTGCACTGAGGACACAGGAGAGGCGGTATTCCAGCTGCCTTTGGGCTGAAATCTCCTCTCGTGCTGCAGTCTGGGATGGGATTCAGGTAACTTGTAGAAACTTTAAGGAAAAAGACACAACAGGTGGTTGGGGGAAGGATATAAGGAAGAAATTTTTCACGCTGAGGGTGGTGAAGCACTGGCAGAGGTTGCCCAGAGAGGTGGTGGATGCCCCATCCCTGGAAACATTCCAGGTCAGGGTGGACGGGGCTCTGAGCAACCTGGTCTAGTTGAAGATGTCCCTGCCCACGGCAGGGGGGTTGGACTAGGTGACCTTTAGAGGTCCCTTCCCACCCAAACCTTTCTATGATTCTGTGATTTTCTTGGCCACAAGGGGCTAGTACAACAAGCAACTTCCATGGAAAAGACAGAGGAATCCTTTATAATGGTCTGCTTTCCACTCAGAGATTGGAGGTGCATCTGTTCCTCCTGGAGACACGGGAAAAACCAACAGCCGTGGTCTTGGGTCCAGCGCACGAACTCTCTGAAGGGATAACCGCCCGGTGATGTGAGCCAATGAGCAGAGCAAATCGTGCTTTCCCAGTACAGGGGAATTCCTTGAGGAATGCGATGCCTTGATACGCTCTGGGACCTGCTTTTGCTTAGCTGTGGGTCATGGCCTTGCGTCCTTTGCATATCAGCCTCGCGCAGCCAGCCTTGGCTGTAGCTCATGATAGTAGGGTTGGGTCTTGCAGCCATGGATGCTGGGGATGCTTAAGGAGCTTTCCCTCTCTGGTGAGCGTGGCTGAAAGACCTCATCCCTGGCCGACCCTGTGGATTACACCCCATGGGGTGCCTCCGTGCTGCTGGGAGCCGGATCGTGGCCCTGATGGAGGAGGGTGAGGTCCTTGCAGGAAGTCTGCTGGCCATGAGACTTGGGAGGGAATGAAAGGAATCACGACATGAGACGTATCCTAGGACAATCGTGCTGCTTTCCCCTCTGCTCGGCTAATTGCAGCACAGCTGGAAGCATGGTTTACGTTAACTAATCCAGAAACCATGTCCTGTGCTGACCAGTGACCTAACCCGACTGCTCATTGCCAGTGACACCATAAATACTGGTACGGAAGGGCCTCCTTGAGAATCACCCACGCTGAGGACCCTGTTGCAGTCGGCGGCTGGGCTGGGGAGGGCTGATGGACAACATGTGCTGTGCAGGAAGGGGAGCTGAGGCTGGGGGGAACCAACTCGCCAACGGCCCAACGTGGGGTTGGTGTCCTCACCCCTGGATTCGGTCTTGCTTTTGCAGTTTCCCGAGGCCATGGTTGTCCATGGATGGTACTGGGCCTTGATAACAGCACTGGTTGGCCAACCGCAGCCTCAAATATCAGCTGCCTGGCGCTGAGGGACCAGAGACAGAGGTTGGACACAGGGAACATCAGTGAAGCACTGAATAACAACTACCCGATGAGAGTCCTCTTCCCCTGTCTTGAACTCCTCCGCACCTCAGGTCTAGGTCCTTTCTAGGTCCACCATCAAGTGGAAAAAGGTTGAACGTGTGGAGGTCGCGCTGTCCTGCATGCAGGAGGTGGTGGCAGCCTGGAGGTCACAGCGTGAAGACTCCTGGGGTGTGAGCACAATTTTGGGAGAGCCGGGCAGGCGGGGTAAGGTGGTGCTGGGTCATCCACCTTCCTTCCTTGCTCAGAGGGGAGATGATAAGTAGATAAATGCCCGTTTATTTGGTATGAACCATTTTGTGCTCTGAGTTGCTGCTGGGCTTTTTGCAGACGACGTGGTGGGATACTGCATATTTACCGGTTAAAAAATGAAGCAAAGCCCAGCCAGCCCATGCCTCGTCCTATTCCTGCTGTCTCCGTGTTCTCCATCCTTTTTCTGCCTTATGTCGGGCAAATCTGGCTCCTTCTTTGCAAATACCATCTGCTGTTGCTGCTGCTCTCCCAACCTTCCTCTTTAATAACTTGCATCTGTACGATAGTCTGTTTTTCTTTGGTTGATTTGGAGCGTGATCGCTTCACTGCCTTTTACCGACAAGTGTGGAAAGCGCTGATATGCTACAAAATGGACAACGATGTCAAATACATCCCCGCAGGGCTCTCCTGGTCACTTGATCTGATTTATCCTCAGCCAGTTTAATGGCCTTTTTGAAATTATGATGTTTCTTTCTCCTCTCATTAGAAATGCCACCTCCTGCATCTTTTAATTGTATTCCCTTCTGTGCTCTTTGCACTCCGGCGTTGGAGAGTGTCTTAGCAGACAGTTGTCTTGACACCCCTCTGTTTGTCTTATGAGAAACTGGGCGTAACATGCGCTCGGTCAGGATAAAAGACAGCAGGGTGGGCCGGATTTTGAAGGAGCCTTTGATGGCTGCGTGACACGAAGCAGGAGCGACCCTGGCGTGCCGGAGCAATTGCGCTGGTGTGGGATTCCCGAGCCAGCAGATCGCAGGGTCCTACCTGCTGGAATGATGGAGGGGAGGCTTCATCCCAAGTCCTCAGCCCTTCAGGCCATGTTTCTGCAGCGGTCCACACCCACGGACAAGGTCAGGCTTTCAAGTGTCTGGCTGCTGCAGAAACATGAAAGGAAATGCCCATTTTTTGACAGCTGCTGAAAAATCCTTTTGTGATGTCCCTGGCCAGACTTTTCCCAAGTTGAGAGCTTCTGCTGCCTGTCCCACGAGCTGAACTCCCTGGACAATTAGGACCATTGTTGCTGCTGGTAAAGAAATGAACAAAAACCCTCTTCTGGGCTGCCGTCAGACTCGACATGTCTCCAAGCCTCCAAAGCAGGTTTCTGCAAAATTTTCTTCTGCAATATTATCTTACAAAACTGAGCAGAGACTGTAGGGCAGAATTTTGTCTCTTAAATGCTTAGGAAATGCTTGGATGTTTCCAAGGACCATCTGAGATGCTCTGGACATGGCTTACGGATGGGGCTTGGGACCTCTGGGAGACCTGTGGTAATGGCAGGTGACCCCCTGCAATGACAGGGGGAGGCGCGGAGGGATTCCGCAGGGTGTTTCATATGGCGCAGGACACTTAGGGTGTGGGCAACTGAATGGGGTGTCTACACATGGCATCTACATTTGAGATGACCTGGGGGGGGGGGGGCTTATGACTCTTTGGTACCTTCAAAAGGGATGAGCTGGCAAAGCTGGGGCTGATGATTTCAAGAGCACCTAAAGCCTGTGTTTTTAGGAGAGTTTCAGCACCGACTTCTGGCCTCTGGCCATGTTTCTGTGAGTACAACCAGCAGCCAGGGGAGCTGCAGCCCTTTGCAAAATCACCAGCTCTGTCCTCGTTTGAGGGATGGGGTGCTGGGCCATGTTGACATGGATGTGGCAAGTCGTACTGATTTCAGCCCGCGTTAATGCTGTTGTGCTGGAATGGGCTCAGTTGCCCACGTGCCTTTGGGGAACTGGGCCAAAGCGATCAAGGGTCATGCACCTTTTGAGCTGTTTTCCTATTTTTTTTTTTAGGATTTAGCACAAGCACTTTAAAAAATGGGAAAAAGGCTCCCTTGGTTGATGCTAAAATCATGACCTCTTTGTGGTGTGAAGGCTCTGTCCTAGGAGGTGCTGGGGGCTGGTTCCCACCATCTTCTAGCCAGCAGGTCGAGGGAGGTGATTGAAGATGTCCCTGCCCACAGCAGGGGGGTTGGACTAGATGATCTTTAGAGGTCCCTTCCCACCCAAACCGTTCTAGGATTCTATGGTTCTATTCTATGATTCTGCCCCTCTGCTCTGCTCTGGTGAGACCCCCCCTGCAGTGCTGCGTCCAGCTCTGGAGCCCTCAGCATAAGAAAGACACGGACCTGTTGGAGCGGGTCCAGAGGAGGGTCACGAAAATGATCAGGGGGATGGAACAGCTCTGCTATGGAGAAAGGCTGAGAGAGTTGGGGTTGTTCAGCCTGGAGAAGAGAAGGCTCCGGGGAGACCTTACTGCAGCCTGTCAGTACTTAAAGGGGGCTGATAAGAAAGATGGGGACAGACTTTTTAGCAGGGCCTGTTGTGACAGGACAAGGGGGAATGTTTTTAAGCTAAAAGAGGGGAGATTCAGACTAGATATAATTTTACTGATATATTTTGCGCTGCGGGTGGTGAAGCACTGGCAGAGGTTGCCCAGAGAGGTGGTGGCTGCCCCATCCCTGGAAACATTCCAGGTCAGGTTGGACGGGGCTCTGAGCGACCTGATCTAGTGGAAGATGTCCCTGCCCACGGCAGGGGGGTTGGACTAGATGACCTTTAGAGGTCCCTTCCACCCAAACTGTTCTAGGATTCTATTCTATGGTTCTATGATCTTACAACGGCTAAAGGGACATGAGCCCCACACTCACTGGGCATTAATTAGACATGGCACAAGCAGAGAAGAGGACACCTGCCCCACTTGCCCCAGCTCTAACTAATGGATTTGTCTGGGACTTTAACGGGGTGACCAGAGGCAGAAAAGGAGCTGGGGGAGACATGGGCAGTGGGAAGTGGCTCTGCATCCAGGACTTGCCTTTTGATGCTACAGCCTCTGATCTCAGCAGGTGCTCTCTCCTCCCCTGCCTGGGGCTCGTTGCCGTGTCTGGGGATTTGGAGCAGGTGCTGGGGCGAATCCCACGGGCCGGCAAACAGCAAAGCCCTCGATGCGATCTCCACCACCATGATTTTCCATTTCCTACTGGCACAGGCATGCGAAAACTTCCCAAGGCAATTCCTGCACCGTTGGCTGGAAGAGGCGAACAATAAAAGAAAGGGGCAGGAGAAAAAAAGGACGGCAAACTCCCGATATAATTTTCCTGTCTGGAAGTTCATCTGTGTCTGTTAGCTGGCTGCAGCTGCTGGATTTGTTCCCATCACACCCCATCGAGGTGCCAGCCATGTGTTGAAGGTGCTTCAGGCACAACGGGACGGTGATCGCAGCCAAGGGCTTTGCAGGAGAGCGCTGGGAGTCACTGTGAGTGCAAGGCTGGGGCTGGACGGGGAAGGCCACAGCTCAGGACCAAGGTGAATTAGCAGAAATTGAGCTTTGCTTTTACAGCTGGCATTAATTTTTCTCCCCCCCTCCTCTATCCCATCCCTCTCCATGGGTAATGCAGCCTGGAGAAAGGAGGACAGAGCAAATTGCCGAGTGCTGGTTCTTGCTCTCACCAACCCTCATGACTTTTTGTCAGGGGTCTTAGGGATGAGGGGGTGTTTGCTCCAAGCTGCCCTTTCTGCAGTCACACAAAAAGCTTGGCTATCACTTGGAAAAAGTGAGGGAGGAAAACTCTGCCCTCGTGGAGAGTTCAGAGACTCACAAATACAAATCCAGAAGGCCTTCAAAACCCCCAAGGTGGATGAAAAGCTTAGAAAAAAAATGGTCAGACAAACCAGAGCATATTGGTTTAGAAGTCATGAGTCTGAAAAGGGGCCATGCGATGTGTTTGGGGGTGGCTCAGGACCTCCTCATGATGGTTGGGGAAGGTGGCCAGCCTGCTCTCCACCCCAGCAGGACTTCAGAGAGCACCACCAGATTTTGGGCTGTTTTCCAGCCCTGGCAATCCGCGAGTGACCAGAGCTAAGTTGCAGGGTAATTCAGTGGCCCAAATTACCAACCTGGTGCAGGGACACTGCTCAGTCCCTTAAGGAGGTGGCCGGCAGCTGTGCTGAGGACTAGGAGATGGGAGGCTCCTCCTGGGGCTGCCCATGCTTTCCCTGGCTGCCTCTGGAGCTGCTGACCCAATCTTAAGGGCTAGAGAGAGCACATGGAGCAAAACCACTTAAAAAGGAACTTACCTGACCCATTGGTCTATTTTGGTTCCCATTTCCCCAGCTTCCTCGTGAGCGATGCTTGGGAAGGAGGTTACGGTGTGAGCCAGGAGGTAACGGCAGGCAGAGGTTGAGTTATGCTTGTTTTGCAGTACAAATGACATGGGATGGGCACATCACGTTTCGAACAGTAAGTACGCACGTGCTCTTATATTCTTGGGTTTTAAGGCTCCCCCCATAAACCTTGAGAGCCGGAACTATGCTTAAAGAAAAACAGAATTTTTTCATGTAACCACATGATTATAAGGATGGACCTTTTAGAAAAAAGTGACCTATGTTGAAACTTGGAACAGCATAACGTAAGGCATTGCCACTTCGGGTGGTGCTTAGACTCCCCTGGATGGTGGCTGACCCATCAGTTTTTAACTTGCCTGTTTGATCAAGAAATAATGAAAAGCTTATCATCCACCCATTCAGCGATCCATGGATGGGTTGTCCATCATTCCCATTCTCTGGACCAAAGGACACAGAGTTGCTGGACGGTGAGAATGACCTGGTCTTCCCCTTTCTTCTCTCCTCGGCCTTTCCACGTATCACATTTCCATCCCTTGGGTTGGGAGCAGATAGGGAGCCTTTCCAGCAGCAAAGTCTGCAAGGGGCAAAGGACTCCCTGAATCTCGAATTTTTCCCCACCTTGCGGTGAAGTCAAAAGTACTGTGGCATGGCAGATTTTGCATGTGATCTGTGGATGCTGCTAAGTACATATATTGCTTTTTATGTTATAGCTACGTGTGTAAATTTATTTGTGCATCTATTTACATTCCCTCCCACTGATTTGGAGGTAAGATGAAATTCAGGAACAGCTCCAGGAGGCATCCCCTGGTCAGAGATTTGCTCTGGTAAATGCGTGTCCTGGAGATAAATTTTTCTGTAGTTCTTCAATAGCAGATGTCACTGACTTTGGCAAAAAGAACAATCCGGGGCCACTGAACAGTTAAAGAAGTTCTCAGCTCGTTTTCTGGGGGGAAAATGAGGTCTAACCGGAGGAGCTTCAGTTCAGAAGACTTTTATTTAGTGTGCTCTCTGCCCCGCTCCATATGTGGTACCAGACAGTCTTGGTCTACTGAAAGGATGCTGCGTTGATTTGTGCCAGCTGAAAGTCTGGGTCTCTGTCTCTAACTGCTCCTGTTTTTGACATATAATTTAGGATGAGAAAGAAAAAAATCCAAGTGACTGGAGGAGACCGGATTACTCCATGCTCTTGGTCATTCTCTCATACCTGTGGTGACTCCTGGTCAGCTGCTGGTGGTCAACTGGTGAAGGGTGAGATGGGAGCTGGACGTTGTCTCTGGTTTCATGGAAGTCAGAGGTGAAACAATCCAAGGGATGATCTCCCTCTCCCTTGGGGTGTTGCACGCCAGTATAATTGCGAAATACGACTACATCCCGCTCCTCTTGGGTAGGGCCCTTGTACACTCTCCTGTTGCACCATGAACCACCCAGATGAGTTGGGACTTTTAAAGAGGTTAATGAATTGCAGTGCTTACTGGATGGTGATGTTTTTGTGACTTCAAAGTTTCCCAGCACTGGCTGATGCATCTGAGAGTGGTTCCTCAGAGCTACCCAAGTGTCTGGAGGACGTAAGAACATAAAAATGTCCCCATTCAGTCAGAAAACCAGCTCTTCCAGCCAAGTATCCTACTTTAACCAAGGGCAAGTTGCTGATATTCAAGGATAAGTACAGCATGGGCAAATATAAGGTAATCCTCTACCCTCATAGCTTTTGGTGGTCAGTAAATGATGACGTACCTGGGTCTGAAGTTATATCCGGACCACTGGGCTTAGAGACCTCGTTCATGTCTCCTCTGTGAACATATCTCGTCAACGTACTCCTGTGACTGCATTTCTTCAGTCTTCTGTGGCTTGGTTAGTTATGGACCAGGTAAACAACAGTGTTGCTTTGTTTTTAAGTCTTGGTACAAAAATAACAATAACCCCCACCCCACCAAGTGCTGCAGCATCTCCATGCTGCAGGAGGGGGGGAGGAGGAAGCCCCATTTCTTCTGTGAGCTCTCCAGGCCCACGAGGACAGGATTTTCAGAGTGTGGATGGGATGTGAATTAGCCTCCTGTAACGATTTCATGAGTGCCATGCAGAGTCAACACTGCCTCTCCGTTCAGCTTCTTTGGACCTGGAACTCCAAGACCTCATTTTTGCCTGTATTTTGCCAAGCTCATTTTCAATTACTCAGATCCTTACCTAGAAATGCGTCCCACAAAATCAGGCAGCGCGGAGTAAAATCCTGGAAATGCACATGAGAAGGAAATAATAGAATCCTAGAATGGTTTGGGTTGGAAGGGACCTCTAAAGGTCATCTAGTCCAACCCCCCTGCCGTGGGCAGGGACATCTTCAACTCGATCAGGTCGCTCAGAGCCCCGTCCAGCCTGACCTGGAATGTTTCCAGGGATGGGGCAGCCACCACCTCTCTGGGCAACCTCTGCCAGTGCTTCACCACCCGCAGCGTAAAAAAATTCTACCTTATATCTAGTCTAAATCTCCCTCTTTTAGTTTAAAGCCATTCCCCCTTGTCCTATTGCTACAGGCCCTACTAGAAAGTCTGTCCCCATCTTTTTTATAAGCCCCCTTTAAGTACTGACAGGCTGCAGTAAGGTCTCCCCGGAGCCTTCTCTTCTCCAGGCTGAACAACCCCAACTCTCTCAGCCTTTCTCCATAGCAGAGGTGTTCCAGCCCCCTGATCATTTTCATGACCCTCCTCTGGACCCGCTCCAACAGGTCCGTGTCTTTCCTGTGCTGAGGACCCCAGAGCTGGACGCAGCACTGCAGGGGGGGTCTCACCAGGGCAGAGCAGAGGGGCAGAATCCCCTCCTTTGATACCCCTCTCCAGCAGAAGATTGCAACTTTCCTACAGAAAACCAAACCCGTTTCACTTGGCCCAGTGAGACCATTCCTAAACAGCACTTGTCATCTTGTCGTTTCTGGACGGCTCTCCCTTTCAAGAACTGTGTTAAAACAAGACAGCCAGGAATTGCTTCAAGCTTTGTGTGATTTTTTTTTTTTTCCTTCATATTACGATATTTGAAAGAAAAATACCCCAAGAGTTCTAATAAAACTCCTGCTGAATTTATTATGTGATTGTTAGAGAGCAGAAAATGTCCAGTAAAAAGCAGTTTTCAACAACAGACTAACCTACCACAGCTCTTCACAGACTCTATCTGTGGTAGATGAAGCTGTATTAAATAAAACAACATCTTGCAGGCATTTGGATATTGTAAATGTAACTAATAATAGCAAAGCCATGCTGTTATTAATGCCTTTTTCCTCTGGGGTATCTGAAGGACTGAGGAAAACTGAAGGTCAGATGAGATCATTCCACCTAGGTACCACCGGGAAAGGTTTTACATGTTTTTTCCTGAGAGTGTTTCATTTGCAACTGCCTGGCTGCGGGCTTTTGACCTATTGTTCACCGAAATAATGACAGAGAAAAAGAGGAGCGAAGGACTTACTGTTCATCTGTATTTAATGGAGAATTATGGCACGTTTGTGAAGCTGAGGGTGGTTCATGTCCTGGGAGTGCTTGGCAGAAGTTGCAATGGCTTGACGTTTTGCAAAATGGTTGCTTAAGGCGTTGGTGCTACTGGGACTTTGTCCTTCAGAAAACTGAAGAACAGCTAATGTGCGGAGTTTCTTAAGGACCTGTCCCTCTCTCTGCATGAAGCATAACTCTCTGGAGCGCCAAAAATCTTCTGGCAAACGTTTGGAGATGTAAGGATAGGGGTCTTCCCAGGCCTGTCAACACTTCGGTTTAAGAAAGAGAAAAGCTTTTCAGTTGGTCTCCATTGGAGTTGTGGCTGAATCATGCCAAATAAAAAGGCAGTCCAGAAAGTTTATTAATGGAAATGCGTGAAAGTCCCGGGGAGGCCTGAAATAGTACTAAATGCTTTTCTTTCTATGTTAACCCGGGACATCTTGGGGTGCATCTACTCACAACTGGCAGAAGCGGGGCAGATATTCGGGCATTAGGCCTGTGTTAATCTGGATGGTTCCTCTGAATGCTATGGAGGTCATACTGGAAGGCAGTTTCATACTTAAACCCCATGAAGATGCTGCTCTCCTTTATTTGTGTGCTGGCTAAGTCTTGCCGAAGTCACTAGGAGTTTGGCTGATGAAGGACCTTCAAGTTTGGCAGGAGGCGGCGTTTGAACATTCGTGTGCCCCAATGATCAAATGTGGATGGCTTTATTGCCTCCAGTGAGGATACAAATCTGTTTTCATTCTGTGGGAATAATAAAAGCAGAAGGAATATTAACCTTCTCGCAGCTTTTTTAATTGCTATTGGCATTTCGGAGATGGAGACTGTGGCCAGGCATCTTGCTGCAAAATGATAAAGAGGCCAGAGCCAGAGACTTTTGAAACTCATGGAAAAAAACTTCCACTGACTTTAATGAGTTTGAATTAAACTCTGAAATGTTGTCCATCTGGATCCCATTTCCAAGCAGAGCGAGAACTGGGGTGGAAGGTAAATGAACCTAATAGCAAACTGACTTTAAATACAGCTTAATCAATGTGAAATGAGTAAAGGGAAAGCTCAATTTTTAATAAAGGGGTATTATCACTTTCTTACATGATTGAGTAGCCAAGATCGGGAGAAACAGTGTTGCTGGAGCCTTCATAAGCTCCAGTTACAGAAGTCTGATGCTTTTAGACTGTGCAGGTATTTAGTTTATGACTGAGTGTGATCTTCGAGGATGATGAAGCCCATGGCTCTATTAAAATGGCCTCTTAAAGGCACTTTCCAAGATGTTAACAAGTGAGCTACTATAAGTTTGGGGCATCTAGCCCTAACCTCTGCTTGATAAGAAAGCAGAAGTCCACCCCTTGTCAAGCTCCAAGTTCACGTTCTAGTCTCTGACTTAGAGTGATTTTGACATTTGTTACGCAGGGATTTTGTTTCTGGGCTTTTCCTCAAAATCAGCCTGGATTAACGTCAATGAAAGCTGAGAATCTGGGGGACCTGACAGTACTTTCATGCTGGGATTGCCCAGAGGATCGAGGTCCACCAAACTTCACAAATCAGAACTGCTTTCGGAAAGACGAGGCCTCCAGCGCTCCAGAAATGAGGTCCAGACACTGAAGTCAGCGGACATACTTCCCATTTATGTGAGTGTGTAAAGTGAAAGCAAAACCAAAACATTCGATTTTATTTTATACCCCTTCAAAATAAATCAGTTTCACAGCTAACGGAGCACGGGAAGTCCTTCGTGGTGGCCGAGGGCATTTATGCTGGGTTTGGGTAAAGTAGGTGCAGATTTCCTTTACTTTAATCCAGCAGAAAGCATAACAGTGTTTTGAACCTCATTATGGTTTGCAGAGAAGGAAAATAAAAAACCTAAAAAGTAAAAAAGAGAAGTGTTACCTATGAAGATAACGTAAGAATGTAGTGACAAATTTAAGTTTCCCAAGCAAAAGGCAGTTTTCTTCTGCAACCGGCGTTTGGAAAAGGTTGATGCTTTTGCAGTTAAAATACTGAAATAAGAAAGACCCTCGTACGGCATAACCATCAGCAGCGTTAGAGATCGACCCCGAATACAGGGTCTGTAACCTTCAGTGCCACCGGAGCCAAAGTGCGGTGGCTACAAACCATTTTTGGTTTTGTCAGTCCACCATGGGGACAGACTTTTTAGCAGGGCCTGTTGTGACAGGACAAGGGGGAATGGCTTTAAACTAAAAGAGGGGAGATTCAGACTCTATATAATTTTACTGATATATTTTACGCTGAGGGTGGTGAAGCACTGGCACAGGTTGCCCAGAGAGGTGGTGGATGCCCCATCCCTGGAAACATTCCAGGTCAGGTTGGACGGGGCTCTGAGCAACCTGATCGAGTTGAAGATGTCCCTGCCCACGGCAGGGGGGTTGGGCTAGATGGCCTTGAAAGGTCCTTTCCAACCCAAACCGTTCTAGGATTCTATGATTTTGGCTCCAGCCTGCTGCTTGCAATAGGAGTTATGGACAATCTATGTGTTTCCCAGGGTGAGTTTTTTATGGTCTTTGGCTAAAGACTAATTCTAAAGATGATATTCACTGTTCTCTCAGGGTCCATGGCTGTCATTTCAGAGAGTTTTGCTTCCCAAAACACCTCATCCCTTCTTCCAGAGAAGTCATTCTGTCCTGGGGAGTCACACTTCCCAACATACCTCTCTACAGAAGAAAAATGTCGCTCCAGTTCACTACATGGCCATACAAAGAGGTTGGTGACTTGTCCTTCTCTCTCCATGCTCCCCCCCGCGGCATGCCAGACAGAGCCCAGGAGTCCTGGCTTTTAAGTGTCTGCGTCAAGATTCTCCCCTTCCTGTTATAACTTCTTTAAACAAGCTCTAGATAATAAATAAAACAAATCCCAAGTCCTCCATGCAGGCGTGCACATACGCACACATACTCTCAGCTGCCAGCCAAAAAGAGCCAGCTCCACTAATGTCGTAACTGCTAATTTATGCAAAGTGCCTTGTTTTGCCATCGAAGGCTTTTCATTCTTGACTGTAGTCCAAGTAAAATCCCATTAGGTCCTAAAACTTAATTTAAGGCACATTTCCCCAGTTGTTTACAATTACCCTCCACACTAATTCAAGCAGCATGCCGATCCCCTCCTGCTGGCTTTAATTTATTTATTTCAGCCTAATTTCCCGCCTCCCCACAGTCACTTTGTGTATACTGGAAAAGCAGAAGATTCCAGAGCTAGCTGCATTGCAATGGACAGAAACTTTATGCTTGGATTCCCCAAAGAGCTGCAAGGCAGTGTGGGATGTGGCTCCTGAGCTCTTTGCTGTAGCTTAACCTTTGCACAACGGGAAGATGAGAGTTGAGGAGCAAGTCCTGTTTCCCCTTGGTCCTGGGTGCAATGCAGGCACAAGGCACAGAGTCCTCTTCCATGCCAAAATAATCTCCCTCTGTGCTTCTGACCCCATGACTTACCTTCAGGGCCAGGAGGTAGCGGTGGGAAGGGGCTGGTTTGCAGGACGTGTGTGATGAGAAGAGGTGAAAGAACCTGATAGGCTTGGAGGCTTAGCTTGGAGGGTCAGTGAGGGTGAGGTGGGAAGGAGACGTCTTCATTGTCATCCTGGTTAAGTCTCAGGGGTGGTGCAGAATGAAAGGCTGCCGAGCAACGTGATCTAGTTGAAGATGTCCCTGCTCATTGCAGGGGGGTTGGACTAGATGACCTTGAAAGGTCCCTTCCAACCCAAACCGTTCTATGATTCTGTGGTTCTGTGATTCTATGATTCTATGGTTCAGTGGATGAAGTCTTGGCCTGGATGCCAGCCAGTGACCCCAGTCACTGGGGTACAGACCTACTGACACGCTGAGATATCTGAAGTGAGGACATGGGTGGAATATGCCTGATCTCCAGCTTTGCAAGAAAAGCTCCAGCTCACTGGTAGCTTGCAGCACTGCTTGGGTCCTGCCAGAGCTTGGCCCCTCAATAGTGACTTCTAATCAGGAATGGGACCCTCCCGGTGGCATTTCTCAGCCTGAGCAGCCCCATTCCCTTGGCATGACCAGAGTTCCTAACACACCTCCCTCATTCTGCACAGCTGACCTGCCACGTAAAAGCATTTTCATGCAAAACCACAGCAAGGAGACACAGTCTAGCGCAGGGGCTGTTTGCTGAGGAGTGCTGGGGATGCAGATTCAGTTCACGTCTCCACTGGAACTTCTCCCTACCTCGTGGAGCTAAATCACCGGTTTGTGAGCTACTGGGGGAACTAGAAATGTTCTTGTATTTGGTGCTCTGTCTCGTCCCTGGCGTAACCTCCTCTGCATTGCTCAGGTGAAGCCACTCCAACAGGAGATGCTGTCACTCTGCCCTGCCTTGCTCCTGATGACACTTGGCTGCGGGCATCCATCTGGCTCTGTAGAAGACCAAGGTCAGCCTCAGTGTTTCATCATCCCTCTTGGTCAGCCAGCTGCTACCTTTGGAAGGTCTCTATGCCCCCAAATTACTACAGCTTTTCTCTCACATTAATTTAACCACAGGATGAGTTTTCAGGTCTTGCTCCTGCCAGCTGAATGTTGTAGCTGCTCAGCTGCAGAGTTGTCCTCTGCTACTCCAGCCCAATCAATCCCACAATCTGCACAATCAAGCCCAAAGCTTTCTAAGAACAGCTTCACCAGGAGAGCAGGGGACTGCTTTTCACTCCAGAGAGCCCTAAAGGCTGATGTATAGTGGGTGAGAGGTCAGTGACGGGGTCCTGATGTTCATCGAGTTGTTAAGTGCCACTGGTAGAAATCAAGCTGGACCACCTGGGTCCTCATCTGGTATCTATCTCCCATCTGTCGTAAGATTTTTAGAAGTGGTGACTGTTCTGTGATTTGCTTTTTCAGCCAAAATAGCATCCCACAAAGTGGGGTGGGGTGTACTCAAGCCATGCCTAGACTTTAGCAAAACCCTCTCCAATATCTGGATACCTATTTAGCTCTCTCCTCAAGGAAGTGTCTTATTTTGGCCACTCATGTCTTCCTTCCTGCCATTGTCACCCCAATAAACACGTGGCTAGAATATCTTTTCTTCCCAGCCACCAAATCCTCCTCACTGCTCCAGCCTTCTCCACGATCCCCTCCTTATCTCTATCAGGCCTTTCTTTCTGCTCCATGCCTACCAACCCCAGGGTGTCCTGGTTTTCCTCCTCCATGTTCAGTGATAGACCGAGTCCCTGGAGACATGCCCCAAGCCTGGCTTGAGATAGTTGGGGTGGGGGACAGCAGCGGCTGCTCTTGAAAGGTGTAGGTCTCCTCTAGGGTCTGTGTCATACCTGTCAGCCACCCCTGCAGAAATGTCTTCAACTCCTTATGGCCTAAGTATACGACACAAATTTGAGCCAGAGATGTGGGGCATGATTCAGATGCCCACACATAGACACCTGGTGCTATTTGAGATGCTTGAGAATATTTGAGACTTCCAGAATGTGCAGTGACACAGGGCCCAGAACTTCTGGAGACCCACCTGCCTCTGGATGGTGCTTGGAAGCCAGGTGGGATAGAGTTGGAGAATAATTTATAATCATATAATAGAATTATAGAATCATTAAGGTTGGAAAAGACCTTTAAGATCATCGAGTCCAACCGTAAACCTAAGACTGCCAAGTCCTACTGAACCATGTCCCTCAGCGCCACGTCTACACGTCTTTTAAATACCTCCAGGGATGGGGACTCCACCACTTCCCTGGGCAGCCTGGTCCAATGTTTAACCACTCTTTCAGTAAAGAAATTTTTCCTCATGTCCAATCTAAACCTCCCCTGGCACAACTTGAGGCCGTTTCCTCTCGTCCCATCGCTTGTTCCTTGGGAGAAGAGACCGACCCCCACCTCGCTACAACCTCCTTTCAGGTGGTTGTAGAGAGCGATGAGGTCTCCCCTCAGCCTCCTTTTCTCCAGGCTGAACAACCCCAGTTCCCTCAGCCGCTCCTCATCAGACTTGTTCTCCAGACCCCTCACCAGCCTCGTTGCCCTTCTCTGGACACGCTCCAGCACCTCGACGTCCTTCTTGTCGTGAGGGGCCCAAAACTGAACACAGTGTTTGAGGTGCGGCCTCACCAGGGCCGAGTACAGGGGCACGATCACTTCCCTCCTCCTGCTGGCCACACTATTGCTGATACAGGCCAGGATGCCATTGGCCTTCTTGGCCGCCTGGGCACACTGCCGGCTCATCTTCAGCTCACATAGTCATTTAGATTGAAAGGGACCTCCTGAGGTCATCTAATCCAACCCCAGCTATCCTCAGACATCTCAGCTGGTGCCAAGGACTTTTAGAGGCTTCTCTCCCTGCCTCCCGAGTGGTGTCCCCCAGCGCTCGTTAGTCTGCCTGTTGTTCTGCTCAGAGTCATGATCACTGCGAGCTCCTCACCCGCAGCTCGCCTTCATTGTCAGTGGAGAGCTCAGCAGCCTCCTGCAGAGGATGCCCAGAGGGCCTGATCCAGCTCTTGTGCCTACTGGTTTTTATTCAGGGCAGGGCTGGGCCGTGCTCAGCCAGGTGTGAGCCCCAGCATCCCCCCACCTTCCGCTGCCCATGGTGGTGGCTCCTCCTCTGGTTTGTCTCCAGCAGCTCCCGGTCTCCAGCCGGAGCTGTCAGCTTGACTTGAGACTCACACCGGGCCTCTGATGTCTGGGTTCTCCAAGGGATGCCGCTGAAGCCACTTCGGTGGGACAATTTATCTTGCTCCAGCTCCCTTTTGACTACGGTTGGCCCTGCAGCGTGGAAGCGTGGTTCCTGCTGGCTCGGCGATGCGCCCGCTGAGCCGGCAGCAGAGCTGCAGGGGGCTGGTCGGTGCTAACAGGTGGGAGCTGCCATTGAACGGGCTGTTCCCTGCCTGTCCTCGCTTTCCAGCAGCAAGTGTCCCCGTGGAGCTACCCAGCCAGAAGCCAGCCCTTTGAAGTCTTTAAAGGCTGGCTGTTCAGCGGCAAGGCTTGAACTAATTTGTCGGTGAGGCTCTCCAGAGACATCATGTCACCTGCTGAGGTAAGTGGTAGTAATTTAGACACTTACAAGTTGTCCAGGTTTCCCCCCCCCAAAAAACATTGCACTGCTTTCCTTAGGAGAAGGTGCGCGATGCAGCTGCACAAAGAGATTTTAATTAAACTGAAGCGTACATAATCCCTTTCTCCTGTTTTAATTGAGTTGCCACTGATGGAAGCCAAGAGTATTTGGCAAGACAGGGCCTGGGTCTGCCTTGTGCATCTTCAGATATGGGAGACATCCCAGTATGGGGAGCAAGCCCTTGAAACCCTGCGATTAATGGGAAGAGGAGGGGGAAAGGCCTATCTGAGATCTGCATTTCCCCTTGAGACATCTTTCTCTCTCCATCGAGAAACTCTCAGCCACTTTACAGCCCAAGTCTGGTGCGGCTTATGTCCTGTTTTAAGAATCTGTGCGGTCTGCCTAAAATTACAGGAGCCCTGTCTGTGTGCGGGCGGGTGCACAGGGATGCCAGGCGGGGCAGCTCACTGCCCCCGGGTCCCTCAGCACCCAGCCGAGGCTCGTCCCGGGGCGGGGGTGTTTGCTTGGGGCTGCCTGCGGAGCTGCAGAGCCCCCGGCATTTCAGCACCCTGGGACTGCACTGCGGGGCAGGGCGATGGGCGGGGCGATGGGCGGGGCGCGGTGGGCGGGGCAGGGCATGGCCCACCATGAGGTTGCCGGGTTGGGTGCGATGCTCTGGGCTGTGCGCGATGCACAGGGATGGGTGCGATGCGTGGGGCTGTGCGCGATGCAGCGGGCTCTACGCGATGCATGGGGCTGTGCAGCACGTGCCAGGCTGCGTGCGACACACCGGCCTGCGTGTGATGCAGCGGGCCGTGCGTGACGCAATGAGCTGTGTGTAATGTGCTGAGCTGTGCACCATGCACCGAGGGATGTACCGAGCCCTGCGCGATGCAGCAGCCTGTGTGCGATGCACCGGGCTGTGCACAACGTGGCAGGCTGTGCGCGACACACCAGGCTGTGCATGGTGCAGTGGGCTGTGCGTGATGCACCGAGCTGCGTGCAACATGCCGTGCTGTATGTAATGTCCTGAGCTGTGCATGATGCACTGAGCCGTGTGGGACGCGCTGAGCTGTGCACGATGCATTTGGCCAGGCTGTGTGTGCCTGTTGGAAAAGGACCTGGGGGTGCTGGTCGACAGCCGGCTGAACATGAGCCGGCAGTGTGCCCAGGCGGCCAAGAAGGCCAATGGCATCCTGGCCTGTATCAGCAATAGTGTGGCCAGCAGGAGTAGGGAAGTGATCGTGCCCCTGTACTCGGCCCTGGTGAGGCCGCACCTCGAACACTGTGTTCAGTTTTGGGCCCCTCACTCCAAGAAGGACGTCGAGGTGCTGGAGCGTGTCCAGAGAAGGGCAACGAGGCTGGTGAGGGGTCTGGAGAACAAGTCTGATGAGGAGCGGCTGAGGGAACTGGGGTTGTTCAGCCTGGAGAAGAGGAGGCTGAGGGGAGACCTCATCGCTCTCTACAACCACCTGAAAGGAGGTTGTAGCGAGGTGGGGGTCGGTCTCTTCTCCCAAGTAACAAGTGATAGGATGAGAAGAAACGGCCTCAAGTTGCGCCAGGGGAGGTTTAGATTGGACGTGAGGAAAAATGTCTTTACTGAAAGAGTGGTGAAACATTGGACCAGGCTGCCCAGGGAAGTGGTGGAGTCCCCATCCCTGGAAGTATTTAAAAGACGAGTAGATGCGGCACTTAGGGACATGGTTTAGTGGGCATGGTGGTGTTGGGTCGACGGTTGGACTCGATGATCTTAAAGGTCTTTTCCAACCTCAATGATTCTATGGTTCTATGATTCTATGACACACCAGGCTGTGCATGATGCACTGGCCTGTGCATGATGCATTGGGCTATGTGCAACGTGCCAGGCTGTGTGCAACACACCAGGCTGTGTATGATGCAGTGGGTCACGCATGATGCCCTCAGCTGTGTGCAAGCACTGTGCTGTGTGTGGTGTGCCGAGCTATGCCTGATGCACGGAGCTGTATGTGATGTACCAAACTGTGCGTGATGCAGCGGGCTGTAGGCGATGCGGCGGGCTGTGCACAACGTGCCAGGCTGTGCGTGACACACCAGGCTGCGTGTGATGCAGCGGGCCATACATGATCCACTGAGCCGCATGCAACGTGCTGTGCTGCGTGTAATGTGCTGAGCTGTGTGCCATGCGCCGAGCTGTGTGGGACGTACCGAGCCGCGCGTGATGCAGCGGCCTGTGTGTGATGCGTTGGGCTGTGCACAATGTGCCAGACTGTGTGTGACACACCAGGCTGTGCGTGATGCAGCAGGCCATACGTGATGCACTGAGCTGTATGCAACGTGCTGCGTGTAACGTGCTGAGCTGTGCGCCATGCGCCGAGCTGTGTGGGACGTACCGAGCCGCGCGTGATGCAGCAGGCTGTGTGTGATGCGTTGGGCTGTGCGCAACGTCACCAGGCTGTGCGCGACACGCGAGGCTGTGCATGCTGCAGTGGGCTGTGCGTGATACGCTGAGCTATGCGCAATGTGCTGCGCTACACGTAACG